>NC_069502.1:636185281-636342781 GCF_027579735.1 Bombina bombina
CCAAACCTTCTTGTAGAAAGGATAGAATTTTAGGAATTTTTATCTTGTTCCATGGGAATCCTTTAGATTCACACCAACAGATATATTTTTTCCATATTTTATGGTAAATTTTTCTAGTTACAGGCTTTCTAGCCTGAATCAGAGTATCTATTACAGAATCTGAAAACCCACGCTTTGATAAAATCAAGCGTTCAATCTCCAAGTCGTCAGTTGGAGGGAAACCAGATTCGGATGTTCGAATGGACCCTGAACAAGAAGGTCCTGTCTCAAAGGTAGCTTCCATGGTGGAGCCGATGACATATTCACCAGGTCTGCATACCAAGTCCTGCGTGGCCACGCAGGAGCTATCAAGATCACCGAGGCCCTCTCCTGATTGATCCTGGCTACCAGCCTGGGGATGAGAGGAAACGGTGGGAATACATAAGCTAGGTTGAAGGTCCAAGGTGCTACTAGTGCATCTACTAGGGTCGCCTTGGGATCCCTGGATCTGGACCCGTAGCAAGGAAACCTTGAAGTTCTGACGAGACGCCATCAGATCCATGTCTGGAATGCCCCATAATTGAGTTATTTGGGTAAAGATTTCCGGATGGAGTTCCCACTCCCCCGGATGGAATGTCTGATGACTCAGAAAATCCGCTTCCCAATTTTCCACTCCTGGGATGTGGATCGCAGACAAGTGGCAGGAGTGATCCTCCGCCCATTGAATTATCTTGGTCACTTCTTTCATCGCCAGGGAAGTCCTTGTTCCCCCCTGATGATTGATATATGCAACGGTCGTCATGTTGTCTGACTGAAACCTTATGAATTTGGCCTTTGCTAGTTGAGGCCAAGCTCTGAGAGCATTGAATATCGCTCTCAGTTCCAGAATGTTTATCGGGAGAAGAGACTCTTCCCGAGACCATAGACCCTGAGCTTTCAGGGATTCCCAGACCGCGCCCCAGCCCACTAGGCTGGCGTCGGTCGTGACAATGACCCACTCTGGTCTGCGGAAGCTCATTCCCTGTGACAGATTGTCCAGGGTCAGCCACCAACGGAGTGAATCTCTGGTCTTTTGATCTACTTGAATCGTCGGAGACAAGTCTGTATAATCCCCATTCCACTGTCTGAGCATGCACAGTTGTAATGGTCTTAGATGAATTCGTGCAAAAGGAACTATGTCCATTGTTGCAACCATCAATCCTATTACTTCCATGCACTGCGCTATGGAAGGACGAGGAACAGAATGAAGTACTTGACAAGAGCTTAGAAGTTTTGATTTTCTGACCTCTGTCAGAAAAATCCTCATTTCTAAGGAATCTATTATTGTTCCCAAGAAGGGAACTCTTGTTGACGGGGACAGAGAACTTTTTTCTTTGTTCACCTTCCATCCGTGAGATCTGAGAAAGTCTAGGACGATGTCCGTATGAGCCTTTGCTTTTGACAGGGACGACGCTTGAATCAGGATGTCGTCCAAGTAAGGTACTACTGCAATGCCCCTTGGTCTTAGAACCGCTAGAAGGGACCCTAGTACCTTTGTGAAAATCCTTGGAGCAGTGGCTAATCCAAATGGAAGTGCCACAAACTGGTAATGCTTGTCCAGAAAAGCGAACCTTAGGAACTGATGATGTTCCTTGTGGATAGGAATATGTAGGTACGCATCCTTTAAATCCACGGTAGTCATAAATTGATTTTCCTGGATAGTAGGTAGGATCGTTCGAATAGTTTCCATTTTGAACGATGGTACCCTGAGAAATTTGTTTAGGATCTTTAGATCCAAAATTGGTCTGAATGTTCCCTCTTTTTTGGGAACTATGAACAGATTGGAATAAAATCCCATTCCTTGTTCTCTTATTGGAACTGGATGTATCACTCCCATCTTTAACAGGTCTTCTACACAATGTAAGAATGCCTGTCTCTTTATTTGGTTTGAAGATAATTGAGACCTGTGGAACCTTCCCCTTGGGGGTAGTTCCTTGAATTCCAGGAGATAACCTTGAGAAACTATTTCTAGCGCCCAAGGATCCTGAACATCTCTTGCCCAAGCCTGAGCAAAGAGAGAAAGTCTGCCCCCCACTAGATCCGGTCCCGGATCGGGGGCTATCCCTTCATGCTGTTTTGGTAGCAGTGGTAGGCTTCTTGGCCTGCTTACCCTTGTTCCAGCCTTGCATTGGTTTCCAGGCTGGTTTGGGTTGTGAAGTATTACCCTTTTGCTTAGAGGATACAGAATTAGAGACTGGTCCGTTTCTGCGAAAGGGACGAAAATTAGGCTTATTATTAGCCTTAAAAGATCTATCATGTGGGAGTGCGTGGCCCTTTCCCCCAGTGATGTCTGAAATAATCTCTTTCAAATCAGGTCCAAATAATGTTTTACCTTTGAAAGGAATGTTAAGCAATTTTGTCTTGGAAGACACATCCGCTGACCAAGACTTTAGCCAAAGCACTCTGCGCGCCACGACAGCAAACCCTGAATTTTTCGCCGCTAATCTAGCTAATTGCAAAGCGGCATCTAAAACAAAAGAGTTAGCCAATTTAAGTGCTTGAACTCTGTCCATAACCTCCTCATACGAAGATTCTTTACTGAGCGATTTTTCTAGTTCCTCGAACCAGAAACACGCTGCCATAGTGACAGGAACAATGCATGAAATTGGTTGTAGAAGGTAACCTTGCTGTACAAAAATCTTTTTAAGCAAACCCTCTAATTTCTTATCCATAGGATCTTTGAAAGCACAACTATCTTCGATAGGAATAGTAGTGCGTTTGTTTAGAGTAGAAACCGCCCCCTCGACCTTGGGGACTGTCTGCCATAAGTCCTTTCTGGGGTTGACTATAGGAAATAATTTCTTAAATATAGGTGGGGGGGGACAAAAGGTATGCCGGGCCTTTCCCACTCTTTATTTACTATGTCCGCCACCCGCTTGGGTATAGGAAAAGCGTCGGGGGGCACCGGAACCTCTAGGAACTTGTCCATCTTACATAATTTCTCTGGAATGACCAAAATGTCACAATCATCCAGAGTAGATAACACCTCCTTAAGCAGTGCGCGGAGATGTTCTAATTTAAATTTAAATGTCACAACATCAGGTTCAGCTTGATGAGAAATTTTTCCTGAATCTGAAATTTCTCCATCAGACAAAACCTCCCTCATGGCCCCTTGAGATTGGTGTGAGGGTATGTCAGAACAGTTATCATCAGCGTCCTCTTGCTCTTCAGTGCTTAAAACAGAGCAATCGCGCTTTCTCTGATAAGTAGGCATTTTGGATAAAAGATTTGCTATGGAGTTATCCATTACAGCCGTTAATTGTTGCATGGTAATAAGTATTGGCGCACTAGATGTACTAGGGGCCTCCTGTGTGGGCATAACTGGTGTAGACACAGTAGGGGATGATGTAGTATCATGTTTACTCCCCTCATTTGAGGAATCATCTTGGGCAATATCATTATCTGTTGCATTACTGTCCTTACTTTGTTTGGACACTATGGCACAATTATCACATAAATTTAAATGGGGAGACACATTGGCTTTCATACATATAGAACATAGCTTATCTGATGGTACAGACATGTTAAACAGGCTTAAACTTGTCAACAAAGTACAAAAAACGTTTTAAAATAAAACCGTTACTGTCACTTTAAATTTCAAACTGAAAACACTTTATTACTGAATATGTGAAAAAGTATGAAGGAATTGTTCAAAATTCACCAAAATTTCACCACAGTGTCTTAAAGCATTAAAAGTATTGCACACCAAATTTCAGAGCTTTAACCCTTAAATTAACGGAACCGGAGCCGTTTTTACATTTAACCCCTATACAGTCCCAGAATGAGGCTCTGTCTATTACTAGAAAGGCCCCCATCTGAAAAAGGTGTCCAACACAGTGCCTGCCGTTTTTCTAAACGTTCCCCAAGATTATAATACCAATAATTAGTTAGAATCTGCATAATATGCCTAGTAAAGCAATTGTTTTAGCCCAGAAAAATGTCTACCAGTTTTTAAGCCCTTTTTGAAGCCCTTTATTCTTTTATGTTTAGCTAAGAAAATGGCTTACTGGTCCCCATGAGGGGAAATGACAGCCTTCCAGCATTACATGCTCTTGTTAGAAATATGGCTAGTCATACCTTAAGCAGAAAAGACTGCTAACTGTTTCCCCCAACTGAAGTTACTTCATCTCAACAGTCCTGTGTGGAAACAGCAATCGATTTTAGTTACTGTCTGCTAAAATCATCTTCCTCTTACAAACAGAAATCTTCATCCTTTTCTGTTTCAGAGTAAATAGTACATACCAGCACTATTTTAAAATAACAAACACTTGATAGAAGAATAAAACTACATTTAAACACCAAAAAACTCTTAACCATCTCCGTGGAGATGTTGCCTGTGCAACGGCAAAGAGAATGACTGGGGTGGGCGGAGCCTAGGAGGGATCATGTGACCAGCTTTGCTGGGACTCTTTGCCATTTCCTGTTGGGGAAGAGAATATCCCACAAGTAAGGATGACGCCGTGGACCGGACACACCAATGTTGGAGAAATATATATATATATATATATATATATATATATATATATATATATACACATACACACACATACACACATACATACATCTGATGGTTGTAACACACTCCATAAATTCACAAAGTAAAACATCAAATAATGTGTTAATAATGTGTTTCCAATATTCTGGGTGAATTGAATTTTCAAATGACACATACATATTTAGATATGTGTATGTATGTATGTATGTATGTATGTATGTGTGTATGTGTGTATGAGTGTATGTATCTGTATGTTAAAGCACTTTGCAGCCTTTTTTTCGGACACCCTGAGACCTCATATCTTTAAGCTCCTTATAACGTTTTTATGTAATTTTTTTTTAAGCATTTTTATTTGATGTTGTTATTATGAGTGTAACTGTTATGAACAATGTATTTATGTTTTGTGCAATTTTTTACTGAGCATGTGCAAGAGTTCAAAATGTATATGGATATGAGTCTGTGATAGGCTGATTGCTGTCACATGACACAGGGGGCAGTAAATTTAAGTACATTTTGAAATTTGCTAAAAAATGTATAGTGCTCATTTATAAATTGAGGGCAAGTGCTATGACATTGTCTTTTTATTATGAACTTGTTGAATATGCAATTCTACTGCATTTAATGGTCTTAACATTATCTGATTTTCCATTCTCTTCTTTGTACATATAAAGATACACCAAAACAAAACACAGTGCACCTGTACATACTTGGGGAATATTATACAAATGGAATCACTGAATGTTTAGTAAATCATGACATTGCCCCCCTTAAAGGGACAATTCATTAAAGAATGTATATCATGGATATGAAAGAGCACTTTTCAAAGATTGTTTACAATATTTTTCTTTTTGAATTGAAAATATTGCTATACTACAGTTGTTTTGATTTTTAGTGTATCAGAAAGTGTATGTCTGAGTAAAAATGGAGCCTAAAGACTATGAGTTTGCAGGTACAAATCTCTTTGGGCAAGATTACAAGTAGCGAGTTTTTTTGCGCGCGATGTGGTCTTTTCACAATCAATTTCCATTGTGCAGGTATTACAAGTCTTCGTGCTCGAAGAGCAGTAGTTAACAGTTTTGCGCAACATAAAAGTTTCACGAAACACTTTAAAAATACATAACAAGGTACAGTTACAATCATATTAACACTGTCTAAAAAAAAAATTATTAAAAAAATATTGCATACAAAAGTTATAAGGGCTCAAAGATACGAGATCTCTGTTAGGGGGGAAAAAACTGACGCAGGGATTTTACATTGACATACATACAAATACATAGAGAAACATGGGTTTATATGTATAGAGATATGTTTAACTATGGAAATAATGAAAATATTTTACATTACAATCTTTTGCACATTAAACAATATATAAGATGGATTTTCAAAGCGATATTCGCATATAGAAATATTTATATATATATCGCAATAAATAGATGTATCAGTTCAAATATGATCAAATACATAGAGAAATATTTATTTATAAATAAAAAGAACATATTCCGTTGCGAAAACATTTTCGCAATATTAAATATTCACATTTTCATGTACACTTTGAGGAGTATACATCATGGGCTTTGCGCAACATATTAGGGTTTTTGTGTTTTTTGTTTTTTTTATTGGTCTTCTCCATTGACTGCTATGGGGCATACGCGAACGCGCATGTTTTTCGCAGTTTGCATTACGTGGCTTAACGCACGCACAAAATAAGTTATTTTGAAATTTGTAATAGCTGCGCAAAACCCAAATGCGAAAAAGTCATAATGCGCACAGTGTTTTCACAACCGATTTGCCGTGCGACTTGATCTTGCCCTTTGAATCTTGCTATTTTTCAGGTAAATGCCAGTTTTATTTAATCCACGCCATTAGCTGCTTTAATGAAGTTATAACAAATAATCATTAACCTTGAATTTTTTTTTAACGATAAATAACAGAAAAATGTAGTTTAAAATATAGCATTGCATTGAAGCAGTGTATGGTTTCCATTCATAGTAATGGACACACATTGGTCATAACACAACCTGTTTTACCAACTGCAGTTCTGCTATTCACATACAAAAAGTAAGGCTCCATACATTTTAGTTCTATGAAACCCATTAATGTAATGTTTAAAAATGTCACTACAGTATGCATCAAAATACATTCTGGCCTTGTAAGCTGCTTATATTTGATATACTGATTAACGTTATGGAGCACAGATGCTATCATTTACCTCACCTTTAAAAACGCTGTCAATGAATCATCAAATTTCCCATCAGACAACAGCTGTCTTATAAATTCTTTGTTCTTAGTACATTTTTTCATTAGAAAAACAGACAGAAACTCCAGGGGCTTGTCCTGAAAAACAGACTGTGTGTTTATATTTTACAGAGACACTTTAGACAGGTGGAAAACAACAGGATTATATCAAAGTTATATACTGTATATTGTAAAATAAAACTATGTATTGTCAATGATTCTGTCCACTTGTTTTTCCTTTGTCAATAGTGTGTATCATAATGAAGAAAACTTTAACCAAATGGGATTTATTCAGGATTTCAAATTAAGCTAAGTTTTTGTCACTTATAAAGACATTCAGGGCTAGATCCCATACTTGTCTCTATTGATAACTGCAATTTTGCTGCATTACAAAAGCCTATCCTTAAATGCAATCATATTCATAACAGTAATTAGGTAATCAATGGCCACACAGAGACAGCTTGCAATTAAGAGCAATCACTATTACTTTTTTTATAGGGGCCGCACAACAATAACAGGTGCAATATTTTATGTCTGCTATTTGTTGCAATACCGACACAAATATAAATCCTCTGTTCGTTAGGGATGCCTTAGCATGATATAAAAGTCTTGTCACCAGCTGAAACCCTAAAACTCAATGACGTTAAATAAAAAAAACGATCTTTGGCATTTAGGTAAAAAACGTATTTAATATAGGCGCCAGTGCAGCAAAGGAACATGAAACCCAATATTTTTCTTTCATACGTTTTTAAAGCCCCCAATGCTGTTTTACTAACAAGGAAATCCCTGCTAGTAGACCCAAATGGTCTGCCTGGTATTAAGTTGTCTAACATGTTATATACAACAAATGAACAAGTAATTTAATTTTAAGCTTTTGACTAATTAATGAATGCATACTGTATTTTTTAAAAAATATTCTATATAATTAATCAAATACCTTGACCTCCTATCAGGTATATAGATGACATTGTGCTCACTCCCATGGAGTTATTTATGAGTCAGCACTGACTGGCTAAAATGCAAGTTTGTCAAAAGAACTGAAATAAGGAGGCAGTCTGCAGAGGCTTAGACAAAAGTTAATCACAGAGGTAAAAAGTGTATTAATATAACTGTGTTGGTTATGCAAAACTGGGGAACGGGTAATAAAGGGATTATGTATCTTTTTAAACAATAAAAAAAATCTGGAGTAGACTGTCCCTTTAAGATGCTACATGCCCAAAAGTTTTTTTTGACAGTCTAGAGCAGGTGTCAGAAACCTTGGCACCCCAGATGTTTCGGAACTACATTCCCCCTGATGCTTAGACACTCTTTAGGCTGGCTGAGTATCATGGGAAATGTAGTTCTTAAACATCTGGGGTACCAAGGTTGCTTACACCTGGTTTAGAGGATGGGCAAATGCTCCCTCTAACGTTTATTTTCATTGGCAATATTTTCTACAACTGTATATTTTGGATGTTCTATTTGCTTTAAGTAAAAATATTCAAGACTGTGAAATGAAACATTCAAATGTTGATTCACACAAATGTAAAGTACGAGAGTTAACATTAGAATATTATGTTTAAATGTTTCTAAAATTGAACATCACATTCAAAAGAGCCACATTTGGAATGCAAAAATGCAAACCTGGTGGTGTTAATGAATACAAACCACAACCCAGTAAAGATCATCTAATGATCCAGACTGTTAGTTCTATATGGTTGAAGAATAAAGTTAACTCCTACTCGCTACTTTCTTCATTTTTGCATGGCTTGCAAAGTAATGCTTCTTACAAGTCACCATAATTTATACTCACACATTTTCCTTTGGAGAGCTCCACTAACCCTTCGATTAATGCTTCGGCAACTTCTTGATTGGTCTGGACTTTCGTCATGATCATGGAATCCAACATGAACTGCCCTGCAATATGAATTGCATGATTTGTCAGTAATCATTCCTACACCTAATAAATATTCTAAAACTATCTGTGTGAGAGACTTAAATAATGTGGAAAAAGGTGGAGACAAGAATGACGCCCACATTTTTTGGCGCCAAGTATGACGCCCACATTATTGGCGCCAAGTACAATTTCCGGCGTCAATTAGGGCGCCGGAAATGACAACATTTTGCGCCAAAAAAGTTTGCGCCAAGAATGACGCAATAAATTGAAGCATTTCAGCCCCCGCGAGCCTAACAGCCCGCAGGGAAAAAAGTAAATTGAAAAAAATTTTAAGGTAAGAAAAAATATTTATTCATATACATTATCCCAAAAAATGAAACTGACAGTCTGAATGAAGGAATACTGATTATCCTGAATCATAGCAAATATATGTAAAGTTCTAAATATGTGTTTAAAGTTATAAAGTGCCCAACCATAGCTTAGAGTGTCATAAATAAAATAAGACTTACTTACCCTAAGACACTCATCTACATATAGTAGATAGCCAAACCAGTACTGAAACGAGAATCAGTAAAGGTAATGGTATATAAGAGTATATCGTCGATCTGAAAAGGGAGGTAGGAGAAGAAATCTCTACGACTGATAACAGAGAACCTATGAAATAGATCCCCTAGAGGAAGACCATTGTATTCAAATAGGCAATACTCTTCACATCCCTCTGACATTCACTGCACTCTGAGAGGAAAACCGGGCTCCAGCCTGCTGCGAAGCGCATATCAACGTAGAATCTAGCACAAACTTAATTCACCACCTCCATGGGAGGCAAAGTTTGTAAAACTGAATTGTGGGTGTGGTGAGGGGTGTATTTATAGGCATTTTGAGGTTTGGGAAGCTTTGCCCCTCCTGGTAGGAATGTATATCCCATACGTTACTAGCTTATGGACTCTTGCTAATTACATGAAATAAATATAGACTATTCCTTTAAGAAATTTGGCATGAAGATAGATATTATTGTCCCATAGTTTATTTGTTTTCTTAGTGAGAAAATCAAGCAGTGGTTGTGTTTGTGCCACCAACGCTGATGGTCAGAGTAAGTTTCCGCTCGGAACCAGGAGTTCTCTGCGCTTACTTCTATATTCCATGTAATATTATCAAGGACTAATGTCTAGACTGTCACTAGTATAATATGTCCACTTATAAATAATATTTATGTATTCATTTTTTCCATATAAACCTTGTAAACAGAGTGAATTCACAAAGAACAGTCTGGGTGCTATTATCATTTATTTGTATAGCACCACAAAATTCTGTAGCGCTTTATTTGCTCCAGATTACTGCTAGTTGACTGATCCATGTGCTATATTATATACCCAATCATGGAATTGTATGACATAACTGCAACATTGTTTTGAGAAAATAAATCTTGGAATTCTAGTTGAACCTTAATGCACAGTAGTCATGAGATGATCCTACCTATTATCCTGCCAGCAACAGTCATCTGTAAATCACCAAGATAGCGCTTCATGTTTTTCCTGACCATAAGCAGTGCTTCTTCCATCACATGTGCCATTCTACACCAAGCTTGCACTTTTACCTCGCTGAAGTATATTAGCGGAGGAGATCCGTACCTTTTGGATCCTGTCAGCCATTCACTGAGGACTAATAATCATAGATCATACATACAATACAAATTAAATACATAACTGCAGTAAACACTGATATATAATGTTTCATTAGTAATTTACATAATTGTCACAGGTTTTATAGACTTATTTAAGTAGCACTATTTAAATATATGACAAGACCCTTTATATAAATTAAAGCCAAAGCAGTAGCCATATGTCTGTGTTAACGTAAATGCAAGTTTAAGGGGACAGTAAATGTAAAATGCTGCTTTAAACATAATTGTGTGTTATTTGCACAATTAACTAACTCAATGAGCCTCTTACCTTAACCCTTTGAGTACTAAGCACTTTCCCACCTGGGTGCTAAGATTTTTTAATGTTTTTTTTATTTTTTGAACAATTTATTTTTAAAAACTTTATTTATTATTTTTCAGACCCCCTTACACTGTTGGAAAGGTTAGGCGATTACCTTTCCAATGGTGGGTCTTGGGGGTCTGTAGCTGCTTAGATGCCTGAGATACAGGCTTCTAAGCAGCATGCCTGAACAATAGTTATTACACCTTACCATTTGATCACCAAGGGCGCCCCCTATATTATCCTTCCAAATATAAACATAAGTTGTAAAAACATAATTTATGCTTACCTGATAAATTCCTTTCTTCTGTAGTGTGATCAGTCCACGGGTCATCATTACTTCTGGGATATTACTCCTCCCCAACAGGAAGTGCAAGAGGATTCACCCAGCAGAGCTGCCATATAGCTCCTCCCCTCTACGTCACTCCCAGTCATTCGACCAAGGACCAACAAGAAAGGAGAAGCCAAAGGGTTTAGTGGTGACTGGAGTATAATTTAAAAAATATTTACCTGCCTTAAAAAACAGGGCGGGCCGTGGACTGATCACACTACAGAAGAAAGGAATTTATCAGGTAAGCATAAATTATGTTTTCTTCTGTTAAGTGTGATCAGTCCACGGGTCATCATTACTTCTGGGATACCAATACCAAAGCAAAAGTACACGGATGACGGGAGGGATAGGCAGGCTCTTTATACAGAAGGAACCACTGCCTGAAGGACCTTTCTCCCAAAAATAGCCTCCGAGGAAGCAAAAGTGTCAAATTTGTAAAATTTGGAAAAAGTATGAAGCGAAGACCAAGTTGCAGCCTTGCAAATCTGTTCAACAGAGGCCTCATTCTTAAAGGCCCAAGTGGAAGCCACAGCTCTAGTAGAATGAGCTGTAATTCTTTCAGGAGGCTGCTGTCCAGCAGTCTCATAAGCTAAACGAATTATGCTACGAAGCCAAAAAGAAAGAGAGGTAGCAGAAGCCTTTTGACCTCTCCTCTGACCAGAGTAAACGACAAACAGGGAAGACGTTTGTCGAAATTCCTTAGTTGCCTGTAAGTAAAATTTTAGGGCACGAACTACATCCAGATTGTGCAGAAGTCGTTCCTTCTTCGAAGAAGGATTTGGACACAAAGAAGGAACAACAATCTCTTGATTGATATTCCTGTTAGTGACTACCTTAGGTAAGAACCCAGGTTTAGTACGCAGAACTACCTTATCCGAATGAAAAATCAAATAAGGAGAATCACAATGTAAGGCTGATAACTCAGAGACTCTTCGAGCCGAGGAAATAGCCATTAAAAATAGAACTTTCCAAGATAACAACTTTATATCAATGGAATGAAGGGGTTCAAACGGAACGCCCTGTAAAACGTTAAGAACAAGGTTTAAACTCCATGGCGGAGCAACAGTTTTAAACACAGGCTTAATCCTGGCCAAAGCCTGACAAAAAGCCTGAACGTCTGGAACTTCCGACAGACGTTTGTGCAACAGAATGGACAGAGCTGAGATATGTCCCTTTAATGACCTAGCAGAGAAACCCTTTTCTAAACCTTCTTGTAGAAAAGACAATATCCTAGGAATCCTAACCTTACTCCAAGAGTAACCTTTGGATTCGCACCAATATAGGTATTTACGCCATATCTTATGGTAAATCCTTCTGGTAACAGGCTTCCTAGCCTGTATTAAGGTATCAATAACTGACTCAGAAAACCCACGTTTTGATAAAATCAAGCGTTCAATTTCCAAGCAGTCAGCTTCAGAGAAGTTAGATTTAGATGTTTGAAAGGACCCTGTATCAGAAGGTCCTGTTTCAGAGGTAGAGACCAAGGTGGACAGGATGACATGTCCACCAGGTCTGCATACCAAGTCCTGCGTGGCCATGCAGGTGCTATTAGAATAACTGATGCTCTCTCCTGTTTGATTCTGGCAATCAATCGAGGAAGCATCGGGAAGGGTGGAAACACGTAAGCCATCCTGAAGTCCCAAGGTGCTGTCAAGGCATCTATCAGGACTGCTCCTGGATCCCTGGATCTGGACCCGTAACGAGGAAGCTTGGCGTTCTGTCGAGACGCCATGAGATCTATCTCTGGTTTGCCCCAATGACGAAGTATTTGAGCAAAGACCTCCGGATGAAGTTCCCACTCCCCCGGATGAAAAGTCTGACGACTTAAGAAATCCGCCTCCCAGTTCTCCACTCCCGGGATGTGGATTGCTGACAGGTGGCAAGAGTGAGACTCTGCCCAGCGAATTATCTTTGATACTTCCATCATTGCTAGGGAGCTTCTTGTCCCTCCCTGATGGTTGATGTAAGCTACAGTCGTGATGTTGTCCGACTGAAACCTGATGAACCCCCGAGTTGTCAACTGGGGCCAAGCCAGGAGGGCATTGAGAACTGCTCTCAATTCCAGAATGTTTATTGGTAGGAGACTCTCCTCCTGACTCCATTGTCCCTGAGCCTTCAGAGAATTCCAGACGGCACCCCAACCTAGAAGGCTGGCGTCTGTTGTTACAATTGTCCAGTCTGGCCTGCTGAATGGCATCCCCCTGGACAGATGTGGCCGAGAAAGCCACCATAGAAGAGAATTTCTGGTCTCTTGATCCAGATTCAGAGAAGGGGACAAGTCTGAGTAATCCCCATTCCACTTACTTAGCATGCACAATTGCAGTGGTCTGAGGTGTAAGCGTGCAAAGGGTACTATGTCCATTACCGCTACCATTAAGCCGATTACCTCCATGCATTGAGCCACTGACGGGTGTTGAATGGAATGAAGGGCGTGGCAAGCACTTTGAAGTCTTGTTAACCTGTCTTCTGTCAGGTAAATCTTCATTTCTACAGAATCTATAAGAGTCCCCAGGAAGGGAACTCTTGTGAGTGGAAAGAGAGAACTTTTCTTTTCGTTCACCTTCCATCCATGCGACCTTAGAAATGCCAGTACTAACTCTGTATGAGACTTGGCAGTTTGAAAGCTTGAAGCTTGTATCAGAATGTCGTCTAGGTACGGAGCTACCGAGATTCCTCGCGGTCTTAGTACCGCCAGAAGAGCACCCAGAACCTTTGTGAAGATTCTTGGAGCTGTAGCCAATCCGAATGGAAGAGCTACAAACTGGTAATGCCTGTCTAGGAAGGCAAACCTTAGGTACCGGTAATGATCTTTGTGAATCGGTATGTGAAGGTAAGCATCCTTTAAATCCACTGTGGTCATGTACTGACCCTTTTGGATCATGGGTAAAATTGTCCGAATAGTCTCCATTTTGAACGATGGAACTCTTAGGAATTTGTTTAGGATCTTTAAATCCAGGATTGGTCTGAAAGTTCCCTCTTTTTTGGGAACCACAAACAGATTTGAGTAAAACCCTTGTCCCTGTTCCGACCGTGGAACTGGATGGATTACTCCCATTAACAAAAGCTCTTGTACGCAGCGTAGAAACGCCTCTTTCTTTGTTTGGTTTGTTGACAACCTTGACAGATGAAATCTCTCTCTTGGAGGAGAGTATTTGAAGTCCAGAAGGTATCCCTGAGATATTATCTCTAGCGCCCAGGGATCCTGGACATCTCTTGCCCAAGCCTGGGCGAAGAGAGAAAGTCTGCCCCCCACTAGATCCGATCCCGGATCGGGGGCCCTCAATTCATGCTGTTTTAGGGGCAGCAGCAGGTTTCCTGGCCTGCTTGCCCTTGTTCCAAGACTGGTTAGGTCTCCAGCCTTGTCTGTAGCGAGCAACAGATCCTTCTTGTTTTGGAGCAGGGGAAGTTGATGCTGCTCCTGCTTTGAAATTCCAAAAGGAACGAAAATTAGACTGTCTAGCCTTAGGTTTGGCTCTGTCTTGAGGCAGGGCGTGGCCTTTACCTCCTGTAATGTCAGCGATAATTTCTTTCAAACCGGGCCCAAATAAGGTCTGCCCTTTGAAAGGTATATTAAGTAATTTGGACTTAGAAGTAACATCAGCTGACCAGGATTTTAGCCACAGTGCTCTGCGCGCCTGAATGGCGAATCCGGAATTCTTAGCCGTAAGTTTAGTTAAATGTACTACGGCCTCCGAAATGAATGAATTAGCTAGCTTAAGGATTCTAAGCTTGTCCGTAATGTCGTCCAGAGTAGCTGAACTAATGGTCTCTTCCAGAGACTCAAACCAGAATGCCGCCGCAGCCGTGACCGGCGCAATGCATGCAAGGGGTTGCAATATAAAACCTTGTTGAACAAACATTTTCTTAAGGTAACCCTCTAACTTTTTATCCATTGGATCTGAAAAGGCACAGCTATCCTCCACCGGGATAGTGGTACGCTTAGCTAAAGTAGAAACTGCTCCCTCCACCTTAGGGACCGTTTGCCATAAGTCCCGTGTGGTGGTGTCTATTGGAAACATCTTTCTAAATATCGGAGGGGGTGAGAACGGCACACCGGGTCTATCCCACTCCTTAGTAATAATTTCAGTTAGTCTCTTAGGTATAGGAAAAACGTCAGTTCTCGTTGGTACAGCAAAATATTTATCCAACCTACACATTTTCTCTGGTATTGCAACTGTGTTACAATCATTCAGAGCCGCTAACACCTCCCCTAGTAATACACGGAGGTTTTCCAGCTTAAATTTAAAATTTAAAATATCTGAATCCAATCTGTTTGGATCAGAACCGTCAGCCGCAGAATGAAGCTCTCCGTCCTCATGTTCTGCAAGTTGTGACGCAGTATCTGACATGGCCCTAGCATTATCAGCGCACTCTGTTCTCACCCCAGAGTGATCACGCTTGCCTCTTAGTTCTGGTAATTTAGCCAAAACTTCAGTCATAACAGTAGCCATATCTTGTAATGTTATTTGTAATGGCCGCCCAGATGTACTGGGCGCCACAATATCGCGCACCTCCCGAGCGGGAGATGCAGGTACTGACACGTGAGGCGAGTTAGTCGGCATAACTCTCCCCTCGCTGTTTGGTGAAATGTGTTCAATTTGTACAGATTGACTTTTATTTAAAGTAGCATCAATACAGTTAGTACATAAATTTCTATTGGGCTCCACTTTGGCATTAGCACAAATAGCACAGCTATCTTCCTCTGAATCAGACATGTTTAACACACTAGCAACTAAACTTGCAACTTGGAAATACTATTCAAGTAAAATACTATGAAAACGTACTGTGCCTATAAGAAGCACAGAAAGATTTATGACAGTTGAAATTAATAAACTGAAAAGGTTATAGCATCAATCTCTGTAAAAAACACAATTTTAGCAAAGGTTTGTTCCCATTAGCAAAGGATAACTAACCCTGATAGCAGAAAAAAAGTTAAAGAATAAACGTTTTTTATCACAGTCAACTACAATCTCACAGCTCTGCTGTGAATGATTACCTCCCTCAAAACAAGTTTTGAAGACCCCTGAGTTCTGTAGAGATGAACCGGATCATGCAGGAAATACAATGAGCTTCTGACTGAATTTTTTGATGCGTAGCAAAAGCGCCAAAAAAGGCCCCTCCCCCTCACACACAACAGTGAGAGAGATCAGTAAACTGTCAGAATTAGATCAAGCAACTGCCAAGTGGAAAAATAGTGCCCAAACATTTTATTCACCCAGTACCTCAGAAAATGAAAACGATTTTACATTCCAGCAAAAACGTTTAACATAAATTAAGAGTTATTAAAAAGCCTGTTGCTAGTCCCTGCAAAATAGGCTAAAGTCTTATGTACACAGTGTAATTCCAGTGAAGTACCATTCCCCAGAATACTGAAGTGTAAAATATACATACATGACATTATATCGGTATGGCAGGATTTTCTCATCAATTCCATTGTCAGAAAATAAAAGCTGCTACATACCTCTTTGCAGATTAATCTGCCCGCTGTCCCCTGATCTGAAGTTTACCTCTCCTCAGATGGCCGAGAAACAGCAATATGATCTTAACTACTCCGGCTAAAATCATAGTAAAAACTCTGGTAGATTCTTCTTCAAATTCTACCAGAGAAGGAATAACACACTCCGGTGCTATTATAAAATAACAAACTTTTGATTGAAGGTATAAAACTAAATATAATCACCATAGTCCTCTCACACATCCTATCTAGTCGTTGGGTGCAAGAGAATGACTGGGAGTGACGTAGAGGGGAGGAGCTATATGGCAGCTCTGCTGGGTGAATCCTCTTGCACTTCCTGTTGGGGAGGAGTAATATCCCAGAAGTAATGATGACCCGTGGACTGATCACACTTAACAGAAGAAAATGTAATGTGTTTATCCCCAATGGCTTAGTATTTTCTGGAAACTGCTGCTAATATGCATTATTGTTAAAAAAATATATATATTATAAAAACTTGCAAATCCTGGGACCAGACAGACAAGTGGACTTGGTGTCATTTGCTTTAATAACCAGATTTAGGAGACCCCTGGCTGATCTGTAATGATGGTCCCATTGCTGCTCTGCGGTTTAATAATTACTACTTTCAGCCCTTCCACTCATTCATTTGTACAAGTTTTTGTGAAATATAGATATCATTTAACCGTTAATTGAATTTACTAATTTCTATGTTATACAAATGAATGTGAATATTGCATCATAGTGTTTTTGATACGCTATATGGATGGTTTAAGATGCTGAACACTAATGGCATCACCAGGAGGGCTACTAGGGGATAATGCTCAGAAAAAGGAAAAGGAGCAGAGAAAACTTAAAATGAGGATTATAATATTTAAATTCTATCCATTAAATTATTCTGTACTTAGAATTTACCAGGAAATAGTTTGCACAAGCATATGTGACTAATGCACTAATATGACATCTGTCTTTCAAAAAAAATGGAAGTCCTTTCACTTCCGAAATAAAAGTATAAGCTTCAAATCCCTTTTCACTAGTTATCACATTGTTAACATCAAACAAACGTTTGTGACAACAGACCCCTTCTTACTGATCTGCTTGTTAAGTGGTAGTTGAAAATGTTTGGCCAATGGTGTTGCTATAACAGACTGACCATCCTACAAAACAGTGATGGCCAACTTCCTAACACATGGGGGCCGCATCAGTATTTTAGAAAATGTAAGGGCTGCAGATCAATATTGTAGAAGCCTCAAGGGTCGCATATAAACTAATGGCTACACACAAATAATAATATATTTTCTAAAAATGTCCAATGTCGCAGGGCCTGATTTATGTAAGGTTGCAGGGTATCCTCTATCTGCTGTTCTCCCCTCTAGAGAGCTTTTTTGAGTTGTGACCATTTTGCCCACCACCAGAATTCCCAAGGCAAATATTTTTATTATTGTCTTTTCCTGGGGCCACAAAAACAAGGCAACATTTTTTTGTTTATTTTTCCGCTAAGGGGCCGCACAAACCAATGCAGAGGGCCGTATGTGGCCCATGTACTGCCAGTTGGTCACCCCTGCTTTAAAACATTTATTTAGCTCCACTAACCTACTCACTTTTAACTCCTTGTCTACCAGACAGGTCTGTAGCACACTTAAATCTCTTTGGTAGTTGATTTTAATTCTGTAGATTTCAGTAAAACCTTATTCACAGTAAACAAATTCATATTAAACACCTTACCTGTTACAGATCCCTTCCGCAAACTTAGATAAAAAAATAACTAACCATTAGAATACACACTATTATGTTAGATCTATATTTTTGTTTTTTTCCAATTAAAGTAAATAAATGTGATTCAGACATTTCATTAGTTGTGTTATTCTTTGTTTGAATGCATTAAGGTTTATGTAACGGTTTCACACAGTTCTATACAAATAGTGAATCATATTTTATAAGTGTTCAAAACCTAGTTCAAAACCCAAAATAGTACCTTCTAGTGCCCTGGTTTTCCCCAACAGTCCAGGTTTTCTGGATAACCTTAGATAAGAGCAGGAAAAATATCTAGGTTTGCTAATCAAATGATTCAGCTGTGCTCCAGGACAGGTTTGAAAACCAGTGCTCTAGTAAAATGAAAACACTTACTGTGCTGATAGGATCCTGCTGATATTGCTGTTGGAGAACAAATGTGTAAACCAGTCATCTGAGATATAATGTTAAGTATTTCCATTCCAGACTCTACAGAAAACAATATATATATATTAGAGGTTTTCACTGTTAGAAGTAGATGGATGTGCTGCAATTATCTACTGTTTTTAACTATATGAACTTCGTTTAAATGAAATTTGGAACAAGGCTATAAACTGCTTGAGCGATCTATACTATGATTTTTGATAATGCTTATATTGTATTTAGATTTTTTAATAGCCTTCAGTGCTTAAAGAGCACTAAGCTTAAGTCTTACCTGTTGCAGCCAGAGGAGCAAATAGGTCAATATGGCCACCTTCTTTTTCCGAAATGACACAACTTCCCAGTTTTTCCCAAAAATTTCTAATCTCTGGGGTCAAGACATTCTGCGAGTTAATACTGCAACCTGCGGAAATAAAGGTTAAATAAAATATGTTTAATTACAAATTTGTTCCTTAAAAAAATTATATAAAATGTAAAGTAAAGGGGGCCGATTTATCAAGGGCCGAATGGCCCCTGATGCCCCCGTTTCCAGGCGAGCCAAATGACAGTTAAGAAGCAGCGGTCTTAAGACCACTGCTCCTTAACTGGTCTGCCGCCTCTGAGGCTGCGGACATCAATCTACTTGTGCAATGGCATCAGAACTGCTTGTGCAATGGCATTTAGCAATGTCTGTCGGACATGATCCGCTGAGCGGATCATGTTGGACAGACATTTCATAAATCGTCCCTAAGGTCTTTGTAGTATAAATTAATATTTCAAATACACTCTATAGTAAATATCATTATTTTAGCAGTAAGTGAGCAGAAAGGAGCTCCTGTCCAGAAGATCATAAAACCATTTTATTATTATTATCGGTTAATTGTAGAGCATTTTGCAAAATTAGTTTTCCTAAAATGGTCCTGTCAACTAATGAGCCAAGATATGATATAAATTGCTGTATACCTGTCTTAAAGGGACATTGTACACTAATATTTTCTCACCTTTAATGTGTCCCCAATTACTATTTATATATTGGGGTGTATTAAATTGTTATAAATAGCTCTCATTTATTTTCTCATTTGAAATAGCTGATTTTGCATATTGTATCCCCCACCCATATTGAACATTTATGAACTTTACAATGTAGATAAAATAAATGTGCCAGTGGGGGGGCTACGGCAGAGAAGTAAAATCTTTGTATTCCATTGCTCTCTCTAAAGAATGGCCTTAAAGTAAACAGTTAAAAAAAAATAAAATAAAGAGGGCTTGTGTAAATAATTAGTAAAGATAATGAGGTCTGCTTTCCCTGCAACTCAACTTATTTAATTGGGTTGTGGTTTCAATTTGCAGTAAACGTAATTTCATATACAAAAGTTTACTTAAAGGTGCAATTTCCAATACATTTTAAACTCTACAACTGGTATAACAAGGCATTGTAAACACATTAAGGAGAGAACAATTTTACAGTACACTGTCCCTTTAATTTGTTTATATTGTCTCCCCCTAGGCAAACCATAACAGAAATGCGAAAGAAGGGTGGGCAAAAAATTACAACAAAAAAAAACAAACAGATATTGTAAATGAAAATATATTAAATCAATTTAGCTACCAAAAATTATTATCCAAATAAGCTTGTGCTGTTAGCAACAGATCCAAATCATAATGTGTGATGACAGTCTTCCTATCTGCTGCGTTACACAATTCAGCTGCTGAAGACAGAGATTCCCCTTAGTAGAGAAAGTCAGATCTGGCACCTTCTTCAGATGATTTTCTTAAAGGCACAGTGGGTAATGCATCTCAAAACCGCAGTCTAAACACTCCCCTTGTTATGCCCCTGAGCTATAATGAATACTGAAGTCATTTGCTGTCTTTAGATCAATATGCAGATATATCACCAGATCCACTTAATCCTTAGCATTTTCTTTAACAAATTGCTGATCTTGTCTACAAGCTGACAATAAACCGAGAGAAATGAAAATTTAGGAATAATACTGGACTAAAACTTAGATCTTAAAAGTAACCATCATGTAATATCTGGAGAAGATGATTTCTGCATATTACTTGTAAAGTAATTATGTTTCATCATCCAAGTAGCATATACATTTTATAGTATGTTGTAGAAGTAGAAATCTGCTTTTTCTTGAGCATGGTCTGAATAACTTGTGACCATTCATTATTAGATATAGTTGTAGGCAAATCCCCTAGTATATAACTTAAAAAAAAAAGTAAGTATAATGATTTGCACCTTCATTACACCTATAAACATATATAACAGGCACAACATATGTTATAGGGGGATAGTTAAAAACAAATGTATAACAAAAGGAAAATAAGTATCATCTCAATATGAGCCCATAACCAGCAGTATGAAAACGTGCAAATCATTCTATTCCACTTGTCTAGGGTCTGCAGTGGCAAACAAAAGCCTGCAAGTTGGTCACTAAGAAACAGAAGTTCCAATATTTGATGGATTATACCAGCAGATGTAGCCGCCATAAATACATTCTCAGTGACGTATGAAGATCTGCCAATCTAATGGAACTTGAAGTAGAAAAATTAGAAACATTTAACATCAGCACAATTATTTACTGAGACACGTTCTGTGGCGGATTATTCAAAAGCCTATAGCAGCTCACATTATTGCAGCCGGAAGTTCCCCATAAGCATATATTTTACTAATATAGTTATTGTTGCATCTACTTCAGGAGATGAATCAAATACCCCAGCTACTATCAGAAAAGGACTACAGCAAATATTAGCTGGAACTTGTAACTATCTTTCTAATTTAGTAAATTCTTCCTGATACATTTCTTCTAATGCTGGAAAATAACAAGACGTATCAATAATAAGGGTTTGAACTTTAAACCACTCTTTAGAAGGCAGTGAGGACTATTCATTAATTATTTTAATTCTAATATTAAGGCAGTAAAATCTTCACACTACACAATCTTCTCTGTTAGTCACAGTAGTAAGGTCTAGGTAAGATGACCTTTGCATAAGTGAAAGCACAGAAAATGACATCATCTTCATGTGCTCAGGATGGCTCCAACCACTAGACCAATAGAGAAAGAGGGGCTGAAGACCACTAGACACAAGTTACATTGCCCACCAGCAAAAGTGCCAGCCCACAGACTACAGAGGACCAAAGAATGCCTGAAAAAAGGGCCAGCACTAAGTTAATGCACTAAGCAAGTTACAAGGGGATCAGAGGAGAAAGTCTCAGTTCAGAATTTTGCGCATGTTCAGAAGTAAAAAGCGTGACTTTTATAAATTAAGGAGGAGGAAGGAGTGTGAGTCTGTCCATCCCACTTTGGGAGGGCAAAATTTATTTTCTGTTGAGTACTCGTTTGATTGAACTGCAATAAACAATTAAGTACTTTTTTTTCTAAACTAAATTTTTTTAGCCAAATTTCTATTTAGCACACTATGCTATTTTGCGACATGGAGTGCTAATTCATTTTAATTAAGCACAGAGCTCATCTGTCCACCTGTTTTCCTGTAGGGTGCACATGTAGGAAGCCATGCCCTATTGTAATGGAACCTTAAAATTTTACTAAATGGTAATTACAAACAAGCTGGCAGGCTATAACAAGCAATGTTAGCCCTCCTATCAGGCAGCAAGTGTAGAATATAGGCCTTATTTTGTCATGATAATACCAATATCACCAGAAAAAAAAAAAAAAAACAACTTTAAATAATATGCAATATTCAGTATATGATTTTCATGTAGACTGCTACGTACCTAGAAGCCTATCTATCAAAGTGTCAACCGCAAATACGCAAGAATTCTGCATCGTAATTGTTGGGAGATTGATCCGACATAGTTATCAAAGCCTACAGACCGGCAAATGTTGAAATTCGTGACTTAACATACGAACCGACGATCTCAATCCGACGCAGATCGATGCTTACGTCATTACAGATGTTCTGAATGCACATTCGTCTCTGACACTTTTTCCCAGTTATCAAACTTTTCACAGGTACGCTTGCGTCTTTTCCGACCCAGCGTACCTGGTTTTCAATCCGCCACCCTGGAGGCTGCGGATGCCATAGAAATCAATGGGAATCTGAAAGCAGCGAAAGCTTATGTTCGATGCTGCAAGACAAATAAATATAATCCATTGATTTCTATGGTAGAAAACAAGTAACATTTACACCTAACACCCTAACATAAACCCCAAGTCTAAACACCCCTTATCTGCCTCCCGACATTGCTGCAACCTAATTAAAATGTATTAACCCCTATTCTGCCGCTTCCCGCCAAATAAATAACTAAATAAACGTATTAACCCCTAAACCTCTGGCCTCCCACATCACTACCACTAACTAAACTTATTAACCCCTAAACCGTCACTAACTAAACCTATTAACCCCTAAACTGTCAGCCCCCCACATTGCCAAAAACTAAATTAAGCTATTAACCCCTAAAACTAACAACTCCCAACTTTAAATTAAAATTACAACATACCTATCTTAATATAAATTAAAACTTACCTGTAGAATTAAAATAAACTATTTTAAACTATTAATTAACCTACCCTATTATACTACAATAAAATTAAAATACCAATTAAATAACGTGGACCAAGATACTAAATAAATGTGAGAACATTTACACAATATATAAAAAAGCAGCACACATACAAAACATGACTGACTCATTTCTTAAGGTCTGGTATTACTGGATTCTTCACAGCAATAAGGATCAATAGTCCTAAATAGACTCCAGAATATATAGCAGTCCTACTCAAGAAACTATAGAGATGAGCCCATCCATGTAACCATCAAACTTAAACTCAGATTAAGGTGGGATGAATAATAACATACAGAATGTACATCAGATTAATATAAATATACTAAGAAAATAAGAAAAGCATGTAATGACAGTATTGTTTGTCCTACTTGTTTATTTTATTTTTTTAAGGAAAAAAAAATGATCTTGTTAAATTTTGATGATGTTCAGAAGTTTGCATACCTCTGTGTGAAAAGCTATATGGAACACACAACAAAAGACAGCCATACAAGGCCCGATGGGACAGAACCGAAGGACTGCAATATTTGGATTGACATTTTACCACTAAGTTTCTCTCCCAGTTAATGGACTCAGATACCATGTAAAAGTGTGTGATGGTAGTTTAACATATCAGAAGTCATGCTCATGGACTGATAGAAATACAGAGAGTGCAGATTTATTAGGCAAGTTGTATTTTTGAGGATTAATTTTATTATTGAACAACAACCATGTTCTCAATGAACCCAAAAAACTCATTAATATCAAAGCTGAATAGTTTTGGAAGTAGTTTTTAGTTTGTTTTTTGTTATAGCTATTTTAGGGGGATATCTGTGTGTGCAGGTGACTATTACTGTGCATAATTATTAGGCAACTTAACAAAAAACAAATATATACCCATTTCAATTATTTATTTTTACCAGTGAAACCAATATAACATCTCAACATTCACAAATATACATTTCTGACATTCAAAAACAAAACAAAAACAAATCAGTGACCAATATAGCCACCTTTCTTTGCAAGGACACTCAAAAGCCTGCCATCCATGGATTCTGTCAGTGTTTTGATCTGTTCACCATCAACATTGCGTGCAGCAGCAACCACAGCCTCCCAGACACTGTTCAGAGAGGTGTACTGTTTTCCCTCCTTGTAAATCTCACATTTGATGATGGACCACAGGTTCTCAATGGGGTTCAGATCAGGTGAACAAGGAGGCCATGTCATTAGATTTTCTTCTTTTATACCCTTTATTGCCAGCCACGCTGTGGAGTACTTAGACGCGTGTGATGGAGCATTGTCCTTCATGAAAATCATGTTTTTCTTGAAGGATGCAGACTTCTTCCTGTACCACTGCTTGAAGAAGGTGTCTTCCAGAAACTGGCAGTAGGACTGGGAGTTGAGCTTGACTCCATCCTCAACCCGAAAAGGCCCCACAAGCTCATCTTTCATGATACCAGCCCAAACCAGTACTCCACCTCCACCTTGCTGGCGTCTGAGTCGGACTGGAGCTCTCTGCCCTTTACCAATCCAGCCACGGGCCCATCCATCTGGCCCATCAAGACTCACTCTCATTTCATCAGTCCATAAAACCTTAGAAAAATCAGTCTTGAGATATTTCTTGGCCCAGTCTTGACGTTTCAGCTTGTGTGTCTTGTTCAGTGGTGGTCGTCTTTCAGCCTTTCTTACCTTGACCATGTCTCTGAGTATTGCACACCTTGTGCTTTTGGGCACTCCAGTGATGTTGCAGCTCTGAAATATGGCCAAACTGGTGGCAAGTGGCATCTTGGCAGCTGCACGCTTGACTTTTCTCAGTTCATGGGCAGTTATTTTGCGCCTTGGTTTTTCCACACGCTTCTTGCGACCCTGTTGACTATTTTGAATGAAACGCTTGATTGTTCGATGATCACGCTTCAGAAGCTTTGCAATTTTAAGAGTGCTGCATCCCTCTGCAAGATATCTCACTATTTTTTACTTTTCTGAGTCTGTCAAGTCCTTTTTAGACCCATTTTGCCAAAGGAAAGGAAGTTGCCTAATAATTATGCACACCTGATATAGGGTGTTGATGTCATTAGACCACACCCCTTCTCATTACAGAGATGCACATCACCTAATATGCTTAATTGGTAGTAGGCTTTCGAGCCTATACAGCTTGGAGTAAGACAACATGCATAAAGAGGATGATGTGGTCAAAATACTCATTTGCCTAATAATTCTGCACTCCCTGTATAAGAAAGATATATGTATTTTATTTATGTGTTGTTCCATATTAATATTGTTTACTGGATATCATCTCTCATGATTCAATTTCTAAATATTGTCTAATAAATTTAAATATAAACATAAATATGTAAAATCTACACAAGCAACTTATAAAGTTGCTGTAGTATTTTTTTTAAACTATAGATAAAAAGTTATTTAAAAAGTAAAATTGTGATTCTGTCTTACCCTGTAACAAGTTTATATGCTGGGTGTCACTATCAGTGACAATACCAATGCTTTGTGCAGTTTGTCCAGCCAGGGTCTTTTCCACATGGAAGAGAAGACTTTCAGTTGTCAACCCATTGAAATCATATACAATGGGAATCACATTGGGTTTAACACTGTTAAGAACAACCTGCAGAAAATAAGGCGGCAAAGTCACAAAAATGAATATTTTATACATGAAAGGAAGATGGATCTCATGTGAAACATACCTCATATGCTGGTACATTTGATGAAATTAACAACAAGTGCTGCTGATTGGAGGTGCTAATACTTCCGTATCGCCTTTGGATGCTGTGACTCAGTGTGTGGGGTAAGGTTGGGTAGGAGGTAGATACAGCAACATTTTTACTGTAACAAAATGACAAATATTTATTTATAGTTACTACAGTACAACTCTAAGCTTTAGATAAAGATACGTTATAATGTTCAAGTCAGACTCTGGTTCAATCAATCACATGAATATAAAGATAAAAGCAAAAGAATATCACCATTGCTAAGATGAGACATGTCCATTAAAATATATCAAGGATTTGTTTCTGCATTATAGGAGCCTAGTTTAATTAGCAAACTATGGCCTAGATTTAGAGTTTGGCGGTAGCCGTCAAAACCAGCGTTAGAGGCTCCTAACGCTGGTTTTAGGCTACCGCCGGTATTTGGAGTCAGTCAGGAAAGGGTCTAACGCTCACTTTGCAGCCGCGACTTTTCCATACCGCAGATCCCCTTACGTCAATTGCGTATCCTATCTTTTCAATGGGATCTTTCTAACTCCGGTATTTAGAGTCGTGGCTGAAGTGAGCGTTAGAAATCTAACGACAAAACTCCAGCCGCAGAAAAAAGTTAGTAGTTAAGAGCTTTCTGGGATAACGCCGGTTTATAAAGCTCTTAACTACTGTGCTCTAAAGTACACTAACACCCATAAACTACCTATGCACCCCTAAACCGAGGTCCCCCCACATTGCTGCCACTCAAAAAAATTTAACCCCTAATCTGCCGACCGCCACCTACGTTATACTTATGTACCCCTAATCTGCTGCCCCTAACACCGCCGACCCCTATATTATATTTATTAACCCCTAACCTGCCCCCCACAACGTCGCCTCCACCTGCCTACACTTATTAACCCCTAATCTGCCGAGCGGATCTCACCGCTACTATAATAAAGTTATTAACCCCTAATCCGCCTCACTCCCGCCTCAATAACCCTATAATAAATAGTATTAACCCCTAATCTGCCCTCCCTAACATCGCCGACACCTAACTTCAATTATTAACCCCTAATCTGCCGACCGAATCTCGCCGCTACTGTAATAAATGGATTAACCCCTAAAGCTAAATCTAACCCTAACACTAACACCCCCCTAAGTTAAATATAATTTAAATCTAACGAAATAAATTAATTCTTATTAAATAAATTATTCCTATTTAAAGCTAAATACTTACCTGTAAAATAAACCCTAATATAGCTACAACATAAATTATAATTATATTATAGCTATTTTAGGATTAATATTTATTTTACAGGCAACTTTGTAATTATTTTAACCAGGTACAATAGCTATTAAATAGTTAATAACTATTTAATAGTTACCTAGTTAAAATAATTACAAACTTACCTGTAAAATAAATCCTAACCTAAGTTACAATTAAACCTAACACTACACTATCAATAAATTAATTAAATAAAATACCTACAATTACCTACAATTAAACCTAACACTACACTATCAATAAATTAATTAAATACAATACCTACAATTAAACCTAACACTACACTATCAATAAATTAAATACAATTCCTACAAATAAATACAATGAAATAAACTAACTAAAGTACAAAAAATAAAAAAGAACTAAGTTACAAAAAATAAAAAAATATTTACAAACATTAGAAAAATATTACAACAATTTTAAACTAATTACACCTACTCTAAGCCCCCTAATAAAATAACAAAGCCCCCCAAAATAAAAAAATGCCCTACCCTATTCTAAATTAAAAAAGTTCAAAGCTCTTTTACCATACCAGCCCTGAACAGGGCCCTTTGCGGGGCATGCCCCAAAGAATTCAGCTCTTTTGCATGTAAAAAAAACACATACAATACCCCCCCCAACATTACAACCCACCACCCACATACCCCTAATCTAACCCAAACCCCCCTTAAATAAACCTAACACTAAGCCCCTGAAGATCTTCCTACCTTATCTTCACCATACCAGGTTCACCGATCGGTCCTCGGAAGGCTTCATCCAAGCCTTGGAAGTGTTGATCCAAGCCCAAGCGGGGGGCTGAAGAGTGACGTCCATCCTCGGGCTGAAGTCTGGATCCAAGCGGCGACTGAAGAAATCCATCATCGGGATGAAGTCTTCTATCAAGCAGCATCTTCAATCTTCTTTCTTCCGGAGCCATCATCTTCCAGCCGACGCGGAACATCCTCTTCTCCCGACGCCTACTCGCCGAATGACTGTTCCTTTAAATGACGTCATCCATGATGGTGTCCGTCGAATTCCGATTGCCTGATAGAATCCTAATTAAGGTAGGAAAATTCTGATTGGCTGATGGAATCAGCCAATCAGATTGAGCTTGCATTCTATTGGCTGTTCCGATCAGCCAATAGAATGCGAGCTCAATCTGATTGGCTGATCAGCCATTGGCTGATAGGATTCTATCAGCCAATCGGAATTAAGGTAGGAATATTCTGATTGGCTGATCGGAACAGCCAATAGAATGCGAGCTCAATCTGATTGGCTGATTGGATCAGCCAATCGGATTGAACTTGATTCTGATTGGCTGATTCCATCAGACAATCAGAATATTCCTACCTTAATTCCGATTGGCTGATAGAATCCTATCAGCCTATCGGAATTCGAGGGACGCCATCTTGGATGACGTCATTTAAAGGAACCGTCATTCGGCGAGTAGGCGTCGGTTGAAGAGGATGTTCCGCGTCTGCTTGGAAGAAGATGGCTCCGCTCCAGAAGAAAGAAGATTGAAGATGCGGCTTGATAGAAGACTTCATCCCGATGATGGACTTCCGACTTCAGCCCGATGATGGATTTGTTCAGCCGCTGCTTGGATCCAGACTTCAGCCCGAGGATGGACGTCACTCTTCAGCCCCCCGCTTGGGCTTGGATCAACACTTCCGAGGACCGATCGGTGAACCTGGTATGGTGAAGATAAGGTAGGAAGATCTTCAGGGGCTTAGTGTTAGGTTTATTTAAGGGGGGTTTGGGTTAGATTAGGGGTATGTGGGTGGTGGGTTGTAATGTTGGGGGGGTATTGTATGTGTTTTTTTTACAGGCAAAAGAGCTGAATTCGTTGGGGCACGCCCCGCAACGGGCCCTGTTCAGGGCTGGTATGGTAAAAGAGCTTTGAACTTTTTTAATTTAGAATAGGGTAGGGCATTTTTTTATTTGGGGGGGGGGGGGGCTTTGTTATTTTATTAGGGGGCTTAGAGTAGGTGTAATTAGTTTAAAATTGTTGTAATATTTTTCTAATGTTTGTAAATATTTTTTTATTTTTTGTAACTTAGTTCTTTTTTATTTTTTGTACTTTAGTTAGTTTATTTCATTGTATTTATTTGTAGATATTTTATTTAAATAATTTATTGATAGTGTAGTGTTGGGTTTAATTGTAGATAATTGTAGATATTGTATTTAAATAATTTATTGATAGTGTAGTGTTAGGTTTAATTGTAGATAATTGTTGGTATTTTATTTAATTAATTTATTGATAGTGTAGTGTTAGGTTTAATTGTAACTTAGGTTAGGATTTATTTTACAGGTAATTTTGTAATTATTTTAACTATTTTAGCTATTAAATAGTTCTTAACTATTTAATAGCTATTGTACCTGGTTAAAATAAATACAAAGTTGCCTATACTTATAATTTATGTTGTAGCTATATTAGGGTTTATTTTACATGTAAGTATTTAGATTTAAATAGGAATAATTTATTTAATAAGAGTTAATTTATTTCGTTAGAATAAAATTATATTTAACTTAGGGGGTTGTTAGGGTTAGGGTTAAAATTAGCTTTAGGGGTTAAAAAATTTATTAGAGTAGCGGTGAGCTCCGATCGGCAGATTAGGGGTTAATACTTGAAGTTAGGTGTTGGCGATGTTAGGGAGGGCAGATTAGGGGTTAATACTATTTATTATAGGGTTATTGAGGCGGGAGTGAGGCGGATTAGGGGTTAATAAGTGTAGGCAGGTGGAGGCGACATTGTGGGGGGCAGATTAGGGGTTAATAAATATAATATAGGGGTCAGCAGTGTTAGGGGCAGCAGATTAGGGGTACATAGGGATAATGTAAGTAGCGGCGGTTTACGGAGCGGCAGATTAGGGGTTAAAAAAAAATATGCAGGTGTCAGCGATAGCGGGGGCGGCAGAATAGGGGTTAATAAGTGTAAGGTTAGGGGTGTTTAGACTCGGGGTACATGTTAAGAGTGTTAGGTGCAGACGTAGGAAGTGTTTCCCCATAGCAAACAATGGGGCTGCGTTAGGAGCTGAACGCGGCTTTTTTGCAGGTGTTAGGTTTTTTTTTCAGCTCAAACAGCCCCATTGTTTTCTATGGGGGAATCGTGCACAAGCACGTTTTTGAAGCTGGCCGCGTCCGTAAGCACCGCTGGTATCGAGAGTTGAAGTTGCGTTAAATATGCTATACGCTCCTTTTTTGGAGCCTAACGCAGCCATTCTGTGAACTCTAAATACCAGCGGTATTTAAAAGGTGCGGCCAGAAAAAAGCACGCATAGCTAACGCACCCCTTTGGCCGCAGAACTCTAAATCTAGGCGTATTATCTCAATTGTGCTGCTGAATTGTGCTAATTTTTCAGAATATTCATTACAAATGATGAGTCCGAAATTAATAATTTGCTTAGCAGAGCAAATTTTTATTTAGCACACCCTATATATAAAATAGATTGTGCAGCCGCACTCAACAGTGCTCATATTACAAGTTGTGAGTTATGTGTTAAAGTGACATAAAACATGTTGAGATATGTGCATATCCCAAAAGGGCTAATTAAGTAAAGATTGTTTGCATAAAAGTTTGTTTGCTCCACCCCCTCTTATCAGTGTTTAGACACAGGCATTGTATTTCAACTGAGTTCACAGCTTCTAGGCATGCTCCAGCAGATAATGCCTATGCACTTTTGTATTCTACCAAAACAAGAATAGATATAGATACAGTTATAGAAGGAAATGTGTGTGGGGAGATAGAATTTTACAATCCTGAAACTTAAATGAAAGGGTTAATAGCGAGACACTGCAGTATAAATTTGCAGGTAAAGTAATTAAAGTACATTTTATTATATTTTGTCTCTATCCCAACTTGTTTTATGTCCCTTTGAGTGCGAGCACAACATATAACAGTTCTAAAAAAGTTAGCATAACTGAAGACCTAAAGTAAAATGTTAGATATAAAATAAAAGTACATTAAACACATGTAAAACATATTAAATATAAATAAAGTGATATGGTATATGACAAGGTGCTGGCTGGGAAGGGCTCAAAAGGTGTATATGATCGTGTGCACATACATATGTACTCATATATACAGTATCTCACAAAAGTGAGTACACCCCTCACATTTTTGTAAATATTTTATTAAATCTTTTCATGTGACAACACTGAAGAAATTACACTTTGCTACAATGTAAAGTAGTGAGTGTACAGCCTGTATAACAGTGTACATTTGCTGCCCCCTCAAAATAACTCAACACACAGCCATTAATATCTAAACCATTAGCAACAAAAGTGAGTACGCCCATAAGTGAAAATGTCCAAATTGGGCCCAAAGTGTCAATATTTTGTGTGGCCACCATTATTTCCCAGCACTGCCTTAACCCTCGTGGGCATGGAGTTCACCAGAGCTTCACAGGTTGTCACTGGAGTCCTCTTCCACTCTTCCATGACAACATCACAGAGCTGGTGGATGTTAGAGACCTTGTGTTCCCCCGCCTTCTATTTGAGGATGCCCCACAAATGCTTAATAGGGTTTAGGTCTGGAGACAATCTTGGCCAGTCCAACACCTTTACCCTCAGCTTCTTTAAAAAAGGCAGTGGTTGTCTTGGAGGTGTGTTTGGGGTCTTTATCATATTGGAATACTGCCCTGCTGCCCAGTCTCTGAAGGGAGGGGATCAGGATCTGCTTCAGTATATCACAGTATATGTTAGCAATAATGGTTCCCTCAATGAACTGTAGCTCCACAGTGCCGGCAGCACTCATGTCGGTCCAAGCCATGACACTCCCACCACCATGCTTGACAGGCAAGACACAATTGTCTTTGTACTCCTCACCTGGTTGCCACCACACATGCTTGACAACATCTGTAATTGGACCACAGGACATGGTTCCAGTAATCCATGCCCTTAGTCTGCTTGTCTAAAGCAAACTGGGGGCTTTCTTGTGCATCATCTTTAGAAGAGGCTTCCTTCTGGGATGACAGCAATGCAGGACAATTTGCAAACAGCCATGCAGACCAATTTGTGCAGTATATGGTCTGAGCACTGACAGGCTGACCCCCCACCCCTTCAACCTCTGCAGCAATGCTGGTAGCACTCATACGTCTATTTCCAAAAGACAACCTCTGGATAGGATGCGGAGCATGTGCACTCAACTTCTTTGGTCAACCATGGCGAGGCCTGTTCTGAGTGGAACCTGTCCTGTGAAACCGATGTATGGTCTTGCCCACCGTGCTGCAGCTCAGTTTCAGGGTCTTGGTAATCTTCTTATAGTCTAGGCCATCTTTATGTAGAGCAACAATTCTTTTTTTCACATCCTCAGAGAGTTATTTGCCATGAGGTGCTATGTTGAATTTCCAGTGACCAGTATGAGAGAGTGCGAGAGCGATAACACCAAATTTAACACACCTGCTTCCCATTCACACCTGAGATATTGTAATACTAACGAGTCACAGGACACCGGGGAGGGAAATGGCTAATTGGGCTCAATTTTGACATTTCCACTTAGGGGTGTACTCACTTTTGTTGCCAACAGTTTAGACATTAATGGCTGTGTGTTGAGTTATTTTGAGGGGTCTGCAAATTTACACTGTTATACAGGCTGTACACTCACTACTTTACACTGTAGCAAAGTGTAATTTCTTCAGTGTTGTCACATAGAAAGATATAATAAAATATTTACAAAAATGTGAGATACTATATATATATATATATATAATTATATATATATATATATATATATATATATATATATATATATATATATATATACACACACATACATATACACACACACACACACACAGTGCCCTCCGCTAATATTGACACCCTTGGTAAATATGATCAAAGAAGGCTGTGAAAAATTTTCTTTTTTGGTTAACATTTTGTTAAAAAATTATACAAAAATATTCGGCTCTCATGGATATCAAAAATCGTTGTTAAATTTGTGTGTGCCACAATTATTGGAACTCTTCTAGTCAATACTTTGCGCTACCTCCCTTTGCCAAGATAACAGCTATAAGTATTTTCCTATAATGCCTGATGGGGTTGGAGAATACATGGCAAGGGATCTGAGACTATTCCTCCATACAGAATCTCTCCAGATCCTCCAAATTTCTAAGTCAATGCTAGTGGACTCTCCTCTTCAGTTCACCCCACAGATTTTTCTATGCGGTTCAAGTCAGGCCATGGCAGGACCTTGATTTTGTGGTCAGCAAACCCTTTCTGTGTTGATTTTGAGGTATCTTTTGGATTATTGCCTTGCTGGAAGATTTAACCACGGCCCATGTAAGCTTTCTGGCAAAAGCAGCCAGGTGTTCATTTAATATCTGTTGATAGAGAACATAATGTCATGTATGCTAACAAAATGTCCAGGCCCTCTGGCAGAAAAAAACAACCCCAAAACATTAAAGAACTACCACCATATTTAACCATGGGCATGAGGTACTGTTCCATATGGCTACCTCTCTGTGTGCCCCATACCAACTTCTGGTGTTTATTGCCAAAAAGCTCTATTTTGGTTTTATCTGACCATAGAACCAGATTCCATTTGAAGTTCCAATGGTGTCTGGAAAACTGAAGACTTGATTTTTTTTTGAATGAGAGTAGAGGCTTTTCTCTTGAAACTCTTCCAAAGAACTTGTGGTGATGTAGGAGACGTTTGATTGTAGTTTGGGAGATTTTCTGACCCTAAGGGGTCGATTTATCAAGCTACGGCAGATAGGATGCACATACGCGCCCCTGTCCGCCGCAGCTTGCCCCTGGCGGGCTGAATTCTGCTGCCAGAATTCTGCATTGCACACAAGCGCTATTTGTGGCGAGGCTGATTCGCCTAAGTTATCAAGCCCTACTGACCGGCAAAAGTAGAATATAGTGACGTAAGCTTCGATCCGCCGGACTCAGTCCGACACAGATCGATGCTTATGTCACTCCAGATGTTCCGAACGCAAGTTCGGCACAATCTGACTACTTTTGGTAGTTATCAAACTACTACCAGGTACACTCGCCACTATTCCGGGCCAGCGTACCTGGAAAAATCTGATTGGCTGATGCTATTGGCTGATAGCATCAGCCAATCAGATTTTTCCTACCTTAATTCCGATTGGCTGATAGAATCCTATCAGCCAATTGGAATTCGAGGGACGCCATCTTGGATGACGTCATTTAAAGGACCAGCCATTTGTCGGGTAGTCGTCGTGGAAGAAGGATGTTCCGCGCCGGAGGTCTTGAAGATGGAGCTGTTCCTCGTCGGCTGGATGAAGATAGAAGATGCTGCTTGGATGAAGACTTCTGCCGGTCCGGATTTCCTCTTCTGCCCGGATAGGATGAAGACTTCGGCCTGGCTGGGTGAAGACGACTCAAGGTAGGGAGATCTTCAGGGGCTTAGCGTTAGATTTTTTTTAAGGGGGGTTTGGGTGGGTTAGAGTAGGGGTGTGTGGGTGGTGGGTTTTAATGTTGGGGGGGTTGTATTTTATTTTACAAGCAAAAGAGCTGATTACTTTGGGCCATGCTCCGCAAAAAGCCCTTTTAAGGGCTGGTAAAAGAGCTGATTACATTGTAATGTAGAATAGGGTAGGGACTTTTATTATTTTGTTTTTTTTATTTTATTAGGGGGCTTAGATTAGGTGTAATTAGTTTAAAATTATTGTAATATTTTTTTATTTTCTGTAATTTAGTGGTTTTTTTGTAATTTAGTTTAATTTATTTTGCAGGTAATTTTGTAATTATTTTCACTAGGTAGCTATTAAATAGTTAATAACTATTTAATAGCTATTGTACCTAGTTAAAATATATACAAAGTTGCCTGTAAAATAAAAATAAATCCTAAAATAGTTACAATGTAATTATTAGTTATATTGTAGCTATCTTAGGATTTATTTTATAGGTAAGTATTTAGTTTTAAATAGGATTAATTTAGTTAATAAGAGTAATATTATTTAGATTTATTTAATTAATATTTAAGTTAGGGGGGTGTTAGGGTTAGTGTTAGACTTAGGTTTAGGGGTTAATAATTTTATTATAGGTGGCGGCGGTGTAGAGGGGGGGCAGGATAGGGGTTAATAAATTTATTATAGGTGGCGGCGGTATAGGCGGGGCAGGATAGGGATTAATAGGCATCATGTAGGTGGCGGCGGGGTCCGGGAGCGGCGGTTTAGGGGTTAACATATTTATTATAGTTGCGGCAGGCTCCGGGAGCGGCGGTTTAGGGGTTAACATTTATTATAGTTGTGGCGGGGTCCGGCGGTTTAGGGGGTCACATATTTATTATAGTTGCGGCGGGGTCCGGGAGCGGCGGTTTAGTGGTTCACATATTTATTATATATGTGGCGGGGTCCGGGAGCGGCGGTTTAGGGGGTAATAAATTTATTTAGTTGCGGCAGTGTAGGGGGGGGACAGATTAGGGGTGTTAAGACTCGGGGTACATGTTAGGGTGTTAGGTGCAGACATCTCCCATAGGAATCAATGGGATATCGGGCAGCAGCGAACATGAGCTTTCGCTATGGTCAGACTCCCATTGATTGAAATCCAGGTACGCTGGCCCGGAATAGTGGCGAGCGTACCTGGTAGTAGTTTGATAACTACCAAAAGTAGTCAGATTGTGCCGAACTTACGTTCGTAACACCTGGAGTGACGTAAGCATCGATCTGTGTCGGACTGAGTCCGGCGGATTGAAGCTTACGTCACTATATTCTACTTTTGCCGGGCAGTAGGGCTTGATAACTAAGGCGAATCAGCCTCGCCACAAATACGCTGCGGAATTCCAGCGTATTTGCGGTTGACGGCTTGATAACTAGAGGCCATAGTGTGAAAACTAAGTACAGTTTTCTGCAATTGGATTTCTATGACCAGAATTCCCTCACCATTTTTTCTTAATTAGAGGAGCCAATCTGAATTTGCTACAAACGTAGTCAAGGCTGTAAATGCATTAGTATTACATTTACAGTTCCACAATAACAGGAAAAGGAGAAAAATACTGCAATTTTTTTTTACTACACATTATTAAAGAAATGATATGACAATATTAAAGTGTATCATGGCCCTTTAAATATGCACTCCATTGTTTGCAAATTGCAGCCCTCATTAGGTCTGCCTTTATCTACCTTTTTGGCAATGCCTTTACTGACTTTTCAACAAGTGTTTTCTCCACCGTTAGTCTTAGGGCTGACGTTTGATTCAATTCATCCATCAGCTGATTTGAGAGAGTCTTACTTGAGAAGTTGTTCTTGCCCTGAAAGAATTCACTGTTAGTTTGATGTTGGCTTTAGCTCCTTCACTAATTGAATTATACCACAATTAAACAAAAAAAAAAAAGGATTACCAATATAGCACTATAATGTCACTATATATAATAATGACAGCATCAACATATTTTAAACAGTTTTCTTGCCAAACCTTGTTGTAAGCATTAAGCAGTGATCCTGTTTACATACAAAAAGGGGAGATTAACTAAAACTTCACCTCCTGTATTTACATAACAAGACCAGGTTCTTTCCTTAAACGCAGTCTTTTTTATGGTTGGCTGGGACAGAAGGAAAAATATCTGTTTTTAGCATCTTTGTTGAGAAGCTTTAACTTTTTTGTCCTTTTTTTGTTTTGTCAAACTCAGCTTTTCCTTTCTTTCTGTGGCTTGAAAGGAAATTATAAAATTATTTATTTACATGTTTATAGTTATGCTGCAGTTTTCAGTATTTCAGTTTGTTTAGCTTATTTGATATCCTTGTTCAGCAAATAGGTTTTAGCAAGACTGAGTAGCACATTGTTTGCACTTGTTTGTTTAATATGCTTGAATTTGATCATGTTTTGTTTATATATTTTACATTTGACTATTTTAATTTGCAGATTTATCTTTTCTTTTCACCTTTATAGCTGCTATTTGTTAATGATTGTGGTATGTTCTACACTAATTGCGTGTCACCAAATCTATTTTTATTTTAATTTACTTATTTTATTTTGTTCAGCATACATTTTATTTTCTGCATCTTTTACACTATATAAAGAATGAGTTTTACCATATCAGATATTTAGCAGATTAGGTTTCTCCCATAATTCAAAGATGCTTTACCATTTATCAGTTAATTAAATATGCTTTATAACTTTTCTTTTTTTCCTGGAGGTTAATGCTATTTTTTATTTATATGAAATATGTGATTAATGAAGTTCATAGAGTTCAGGGTCATTGGACTGTGTATTTTTCTCCCCTTTAATGCATTTTAAATCAACCTAATAAGAGTGTATTACAAATTGCTAATTTACCTTTGTCATTTAGAATAACTGCTTTTGCCTGAGACAATTGTTTACTGTCTCCCATGTCACTTATTAGATGAGGTACATTTTAGTATAGAGCTGCAGCAGCAGATGATCAGGAGCCAGTAAAGTGCTGACAGCTGAGTTAGCAGTAACTTAGCAGTTAAAGGTGGGCAGAGTGGGTGTGCTGTCCATGGAGTTGGGGGCACTGTGCCTGGATAAAAGGTTTGTTGCTCTAGGGGCCCTGTAGGGTGGGGTCGGGGCCTGGAGCATGGTGGCCTTGGGAGAGGGTCCTGAGACTGTGGGGCTATGGAGTATGGGGTCCTTGGCCCTTGAATTTGGGGACCCTGGTTGGGGCAAGGCAGGCCGGCAATAGGTTGAGGGACGGGCATAAGAGGCAGGGTGGGAGCCCTTCCCTAATTTTTGCCCAGTGGCCCTGTTTAGTCTCAATCCAGCCCTGTGTGTACACAGTATGTTTGAAAATTCCTGCTGAGTGACAATTGTATGAACAATATATTTAATGCAATATATTTCATTATTTATTTTGACCCCTTTTCCTATAAATTCCATTCCGAAATTAAGAGCTTTTCAGTTTCTGTTGGAAATGGTAGTGCGGGGCACTGTTATATTCCACACAGCCATTGGCTGCATATTCTATTTATAACTGTACATAATTGGCCACAGCAGAGAAGGTAACCTAAGTTACAACATGGCAGCTCCCATTGATTTCTAGACACTAAAATTGTATTCTTATGTTGTCAATGTTTAAACAGCTAATGAAACTTTAAAATACATGATATCCTCAGACTAATCTTTTCTTTGAATACTTCATTTTATCTAACATTTATTTAGTGTTTAATGTCCCGTTAAATAAAAGAAGGCATCTTCTGAAGATCCTGCTGCACATTTGTGACCTGGTAGTAGAAACAGATACAGTTTATAGAATACTGATCATCTAAGCTCAGTGGAATGCTAGCCCACATTTTGGTGCCGAGGCAGCTCTAGACTTTGCGAGTCCTTAGGCGAAACTTAAACATGAGGCCCCACTGATGCCAATAATGAAAAAAATGCAAGCGATAGAATTGTATTTGTCTCATAACCAATTATTCTTTAGTCAAATATCTATAGACAAAATAGGGTATAGATAAAATGTGTACAGTTGCACGTGTATATATATGTATATGAAATAAATCTGTCAACAAAGGTTTTAAAGAAAAATAAATAATTCAGTGTACAACATATTATGCCCCAGTCCCCCTGTAATAAATTATGCCCCTCCAGCACAGAATGACCCCCCATCAATCCATGATGCCCCCACAGCCCTCTTTAATACATTATACCCCCAGCCCCCCTGTAATAAATTATACACCCAGTAATAAATCATGCCCCCAGACCCCCTGTAAGAAATTATGCCCACAGCCCCCCTTCAAAAAAGTATGCCCCAGCCCCCCTTCAAAAAAGTATGCCCCAGCCCCCCCCATAATAAATTATGCCAACACTCCCCTGTAATAAATTATGCCCCAGCCCCCCTGTGATAAATGATGCTCCCAGACCCCATTGTAAGAAATTATGCCCAGACCCCCTGTAAGAAATGATCCCCCCAGCCCCCTGTAAGAAATTATGATCCCAGCAATAAATTATTCCTCCAGCCATAAATGATGCCCCCCAGCCCCCCTGCCCCCCTGCAATAAATAATTCCCCTAGCCCCCTGCAATGAAATGATGCCCCTGCAATAAATGATGCCCCAGCCCCCTTGTAAAATATTATGCCCCCAGCAATAAATTATTCCCCCGCAATAAAATGATGCCCCCAGCCATAAATGATGCCCCCAGCCCCCTGCAATAAAAAGAAATGATGCCTCCAGCCCCCCTGCAATAAATGATGCCACAGCCACCCTGCAATAAATTATGCCCCCATCCACACTGCAATAAATTATGCCCCCAGCAATAAAATGATGCCCCAGCCCCCTGCAATGAAATGATGCCCACAGCCCCCTGCAATGAAATGCTGCCCACAGCCCCCCTGCAATAAATGATGCCACAGCCACCCTGCAATAAATTATGCCCCCATCCACACTGCAATAAATTATGCCCCCAGCAATAAAATGATGCCCCAGCCCCCTGTAATGAAATGATGCCCACAGCCCCCTGCAATGAAATGATGCCCACAGCCCCCCTGCAATAAATATGCCCCCAGCCATAAATGATGCCTCCAGCCCCCCTGCAATAAATGATGCCGTAAGTCCCCTGCAATGAAATGATGCCCACAGCCCCCTGCAATGAAATTATGCTACCAGCCCCCCTGCAATAAATGATGCCCCCAGCCCCCTGCAATAAAAAGAAATGATGCCTCCAGCCCCCCTGCAATAAATGATGACACAGCCACCCTGCAATAAATTATGCCCCCATCCACGCTGCAATAAATTATGCCCCCAGCAATAAAATGATGCCCCCTGCAATTAAATTATGCCCCAGCCCCCTGCAATGAAATTATGCCGTAAGTCCCCTGCAATAAATGATGCCGTAAGTCCCCTGCAATGAAATGATGCCCACAGCAATGAAATGATGCTACCAGCCCCCCTGCAATAAATTATGCCCCCAGCAATAAAATGATACCCCTAGTCCCCCTGCAATAAAATGATGCCCCCAGCCCCCTGCAATAAAAAGAAATGATGCCTCCAGCCCCCCTGCAATAAATGATGACACAGCCACCCTGCAATAAATTATGCCCCCATCCACGCTGCAATGAATTATGCCCCCAGCAATAAAATGATGCCCCCTGCAATGAAATTATGCCCCAGCCCCCTGCAATGAAATTATGCCGTAAGTCCCCTGCAATAAATGATGCCGTAAGTCCCCTGCAATGAAATGATGCCCACAGCAATGAAATGATGCTACCAGCCCCCCTGCAATAAATTATGCCCCCAGCAATAAAATGATACCCCCAGTCCCCCTGCAATAAAATGATGCCCCCAGCCCCCTGCAATAAAATGATGCCCCAGTAATAAAATGATGCCCTTAGCCCTGCTGCAATAAAATGATGCCCGCAGCCCCCATGCAATAAAATTACGTCCCCAGCCCCCAGCAATAAAATGATGCCCCCAGCCCCCCTGCAATAAAATGATGCCCGAGCCATACATGATTCCCCCAGTCTCCCTGCAATAAATGATGTCCCAGCCCCCTGTAATATATTATGCCCCCAGCAATAAGGATTATTCCCCCTTGCAATAAAATTATGCCCCAGCCATAAATGATGCCCCTAGCCCCCCTGCCATAAAAATAAATGATAAAATGATGCCCCCAGCCCCCCTGCAATAAAATGAGGCCCCCAGCCCCCCTGCAATAAAATGATGCCCGAGCTATACATGATGCCCCCCGCAATAAATGATGCCCCAGCCCCCTGTAATATATTATGCCCCAGCCATAAATGATGCCCCCAGCAATAAAAATAAATGATACCTAGAGCCCCCATGCAATAAATGATGCCCCCAGCAATAAAATGATACCCCTAGCCCCCTGCAATAAAATGATGTCCCTAGCAATAAAATGATGCCCTTAGCTCTGCTGCAATAAAATGATGCCCGCCGCCCCCATGCAATAAAATGATGCCCCCAGTCCCCCTGCAATAAAATGATGCTCCCAGCAATAAAATTATGTCCCCAGAGCCCCCTGCAATAAAATGATGCCCACAGCAATAAAATGATGCCCCCAGCCCCCCTGCAATAAATTGATAGCCCCCTGCCCCCATGAAGTCTGTAATTATATTAGCCTTTAATAATATATTATGCCCCCAGCAATAAAAATGATGCCCCAGCCATAAATGATGCCCCTAGCAATATAAAGAAATGATAAAATGATGCTCCCAGCAATAAAATGATTCCCCCCTGCAATAAAATGATGCCCCCAGCCCCCCCTGCAATAAAATGATGCCCCCAGCCCCCCCCTGCAATAAAAATGATGCCCCAGCCATAAATGATGCCCCTAGCAATATAAAGAAATGATAAAATGATGCTCCCAGCAATAAAATGATTCCCCCCCTGCAATAAAATGATGCCCCCAGCCCCCTGCAATAAAATGATGCTCCCAGCCCCCCCTGCAATAAAATGATGCCCGAGCTATACATGATGCCCCCAGCCCACTGCAATAAATGATGCCCCAGCCCCCTGTAATACATTATGCCCCCAGCAATAAATGATTCCCCCTGCAATAAAATGATGCCTCAGCCATAAATGATGCCACCAGCCCCCTGCAATAAAAATAAATGATACCACAAACCAGTTAAATTGAATTGTAAACTAAGGTCTGCACTTCTATATATAATGTTAAATTGTGCAAAGCAGTTGATTCCCCGATTGTGGAAAAAAGACTCAATCCCGACAATGAGGGAATGGCGTGAAAATGTGAACTTGGTGTTGACTCTGGAAAAATACCACTACTACCGGCTTCATAGGCTGGAAGAATACTATGCAATTAAATTTATTTGGGAGGAATATGTATATACAATAGAATAATTGATAGGGGTATGCCACTGGAAGAGGTTTAGATCTGCCCATATCTAAGTTTATGACTACAATTGTACTCTCAAAATGGATATTATTATACTGTATCACTTTTGGCTGACAACCAATGTAACCTCATTATTGTGTTGTAAATTCATTATTATAAATAAAAATTATTTTTGAGAAAAATAAAATAAATGATACCTCCAGCCCCCATGCAATAAATGATGCCCCCAGTCCCCCTGCAATAAATGATGCCCCCAGCAATAAAATGAAGCCCCCAGCCTCCCTGTTATAAAATGATGCCCCTAGCAATAAAATGATGCCCGCAGCCCCCATGCAATAAAATGATGCCCCCAATCCCCCTGCAATAAAATGATACTCCCAGCAATAAAATTATGTCCCCAGAGCCCCCCTGCAATAAAATGATGACCCTGCAATAAATTGATAGCCGCCTGCCCCCATGAAGTCTGTAATTATATTAGCCTTTAGAAACTTTTACTTTCCGTCCATCCTTCCGACGGTGAACTCTCTTCAGCTTTAGATCCTTGTGCAGTGGATGGGAGGGGTGACACGCGGCTGGAGAAGCTGAATAGATGAACTCTGAGAAAACTGATTCATCAAATCAGAGAGGAGAGTGTGACAGGGCCCTTAATGCTGCCTGTGCACAGCACCGTTAAGGTCCACTTTCACATCAAACGCAAAGTAAAGCATTAGGTAAATAAGGCAGCTGTTAGGCCCCTGTGAGCGCGAGGCCTTAGGCGACGCCTAATTTTCCTAATTAAAGAGCCGACTCTGTTTGGGTGGAAGACATCTGGTTTCTTGTTGTATAATATCTGCTTCCCAATATATGTTTTTTTTCATTTTTTTAGACAAAAATATTGTAATATTTAATTGCTTTGAAAAGTTTAATGCATTAAAAATCATCTTCATACGAAGAATTGGTGCACAGTGTCCTTTATTTTATATGCAACTTGTAAGATCATTATCTAATATATTAATGTTAATAACATGTATTAATAATAATAAATCATATCACAGATATAAAATAACTATTGATGTACTTCACCTGTAACAACAACAGAGCAGCTTGGAGGGTTTTTTGGTCAAACATGTCCTTAGATTGGCTCATATTCAATTTGGATCCTAACAGAGCAGATCGCCATGTGCCACTCATCCAAGGTGGTCTGGTTTTAAAGAGTTCTCCTGGAAAACAAAGGTCAGTTTGTTCTGAAAACCATATTTAAGAAGAAAATACACATAAGTATTACTTCTAATACAATTATGGCAAGCTTCCAGGGATATTCTAAGAAGATATTATAGCATGTGTGACAGATTAAACAGAAAAACAAAATGTATGCTTACCTGATAAATGTATTTATTTCCGGATATGGTGAGTCCACAGCATCCTCAATTACTGTTGGGAATATCACTCCTGGCCAGCAGCAAAAGGCAAAGAGCACCACAGCCAAGCTGTTAAGCATCACTCCTCTTCCCACAAACCCCTGTCATTCGACCGAAGGTAAATGGAGAAAAAAGTAGTAATACAAGGTGTAGAGGTGCCTGAGGTTAGTTAAAAAAAAAAAAAAAAAACACACACACTGGGAGGAGGGGGGGGGGGGGGCGTGTCTGACCAGCGATCCATGCGGTCGCAATTTCCAGAGCTCAAGCTGATACTCCAAAATCTGCCGATTTAGTGAGGCATCCTACAACAAAACTACCTACTAAAATTTCCATTGTGCCCCAACACACAGTTGCATTCAATTCAACACAATCTAGGTTGTATTTTTGAAACTAGAGCCTGGAGCAGACATCAGAGGCCTGTGTGGCGGCGACAGAAAGTAACGCCACTCCCCTCGGTACTCCGAGGTGATTTACCAAAGCCAAACATCGGACCTGCACAAATCGCAATAACCTACTTTTACTGTGGAGTAATCAGAGAGGAGAATCAAAAGAAGGTGGCGAGCGTAAAGAGTGAGACGCCATACATCATGGCTGCCCCATGCGAGATGCGCACACAAACAGGCGTTGATAAATGCCTAGACAGGCTAAAAAAGATTTTCCAACACCTCATGGATAGTGCTCCAATGAACTATTTGCTGAGCCGGTATCCCATCTCAAACACTTAATCCGTAGCTACAGAATACAAGCTGGAAGCAGAGGCGCAACACACTGCCTACTCCACGCGAGTTAAGCCTGCCATGATTAAACACCTGGATGACAAGCAGCTGACTTACAGATCGCTGCTTCACAAGGCATCTCCGGAGGTATATAGCACCAATCAGATGACATCATTAAATGATGGGCCCTTTATATAAATTACACCGCAGAACCATGCACAAGGGTCATCTTTGAAGGCTGGAGGACATTAAAGTTCTAATGTGTCGCTGGGGGAGCTCCCGTTATGACACACACATGAAACGAGCAAACCTCCTGACTACAAGCATTGACATGGAGGATACCTACTCTGCTAAATGCCTAAATCCAGGAAGTCTAGTTGAAACTCACAGTAACTTACTTGAAGGGACATTAAACGTTACTGACGTGTAGTGATGTCCAGTTCATGAACGAAACGTTCATTTGAACTGGTTCTTTTCAGTGAACTGTATGAATCAGTTCACCAGACTGAACTGATTCATTTCAAACAGTTCACTTCCTGAGTCTGCAGCAGCACTGGGTAGGTAATACGATCCTAGAGCGAGTTCTGCTTCTGCTAACTCCTCCTTTGCAATGAATCACACAGCAGAATCAGAACTCCTCACTCTAGGATCACATTACCAGTACTGTTACTGATTCAAGAAGTGAACTGTTTGCAAACGAATCAGTGTACTGTTAACTGAATGATTCATTACAAAGGAGTTAGTTAACAGTACACTGATTCAAAGATACCCCTAACTGCACCTAAATTAACCCTTACAAAAGTAGCAGGTCTCAACCTTATATTTATAAACCATACAGAGTTTGGGTCTGATTAAATATTAATACTATTATTTACTATGTAAAAGTGACAATAGAATATGACCTTAGTTTCCTCCATAAAATTGTATTTTAAAAGTATTAATGTTTAAACAGCCCCAAACTCTGTATGGCTTATAAATAAATATAAGGTTGAGACCTGCTGCTTCTGTAAGGGTTAATTTAAGGCAGTGACGTGCATTCATAGGAGGCAGGTGAGGCAGTGCCTCCCCTGGCCAATGTGGGAATTACAGCCTTTTTATAAATAATAATAATAATAATAATAATAATAAAAAAAAGGGTTTTTTTTCACATTTTTTTTTTCATATGAAAAGGTGACCCCCCTTACCCCCCCACCCCTCCACCAAATTCAGTATGTTATTGCAATTTTATTGTTTAAAAAAAAAAAAATTAATATAAGTTACTACATTCATATTGCGCAAGGTAGAGGCCAGCTGTCTTTCTATTGCGCAATATGAATGTTATACTGTTTAAAGCGGCCCATAACATAAGAGACTGCCACCCACTGGGGAATAATAGCTAATGCAGCAGTCTCTATTGCAGCCCATAACTGCTCCCACCGGAGGCTTGACTTTTCTAGCCTCGGGAGCCCTCAGCCCTGCCTGCCCGCCCCTCAGCCAATCAGACATCTGTATGTCTGAGTCTCTAGGCTGAGTTGCCGGGCGGGAAATAGTTGCGCAGCCGCAATGTGGTATGGTTGTCAGTTGTTGTGCACTGTGTGTGACTGTGCAGTCAGTGTCATGTGCGTGTCCGGCGTCGTCAGAGAGAGCAGCAGCAGACTCAGCAGAGCAGAGAGAAGATTGATGAAGACATGCTGCAGTGTGCTCTCTCAGAGAGAGTCAGACTGTGAGGACTCAGTGCACTGTGTGTCTGCGAGTCGACGGCATGACCTGTGTGAGGAGGAGTGGACAGCCTCAGTGAGTCAGGTCAGGAGTCGGACTGTGGAGTCAACTGTCAGGAGGTCGGAGGAGTAGGACAGGATGTCAGGAGGACTAGGAGCGTAGCAGCCAGAGGTAGGTGACGGACGGTGGGGGTCAGGTCAAGTCATCATTCAACAGTGAAGTCACAGTGAGTGTCAGTGCTTGAGTGTCTGCTGGCTGGTCAGTGGCTAACAGTTTCAGTGAGAAAGTAATTTCCTGCTGCTCTCATCACCTCTTAACTCCCGCGCTATATCATGCCTAGCGTGGCAGTTGAGTTATGAGTTTAGCATGAAATAACTTTCTCACAGTGCCTGTCACATACCTGTGTCTGTGCCGGTTGTATGCTGTGCTCCCTCGCTGAGCGTTGATCTATGAGCTAAGCTTTAGCCCTGATCTGAGCACTCTCCCAGCTGTGTGCTGTGCTGTGTGACTGCTGCCTGTAGATTCTCAGCAGCACCATCTGCCCATCGTTTGATGCTGAGACTGAATGTGATCCCTGCTGCATCAGAACTTGTGCGGCTGCCCCTGCATCAGTTTGTGCCATACTTATAGCACATCCCAGCCTGTTCTTACTGCTTCTCTTTTCTATACTCCGGTGCTTTAGTCAGTGTTTTTGCTAATTCTTATCTCTCTTGTTTGGACCAATTCTCAACAGTTCCTGATCACTTGAGTGCCTTATTATCCCCTCATTTCTCATAAATGTAACTTCTTCCCCCTCTTTTAATAGCCTGTGTCAGCTTGTTGTTTTTTCCCAGTCTCTTACTTTTTCGCTAAAGCTTTGCTTCCCTGTCTCCTAGTCTCTCTCGATTCATTTAGTCTTAATAAGATTTCCCAGTATTTTATAATGTGCACCTTGTGTCCTGACTCCCTGGCTATAAGTTTTGATGTCTAAACTCTAAACAGTCTATCTATGTTATAAGATAGACTGTTTAGATATCAAAACTTATAGCCAGGGAGTCAGGACACAAGGTGCACATTATAAAATACTGGGAAATCTTATTAAGACTAAATGAAACGAGAGAGACTAGGAGACACGGAAGCAAAGCTTTAGCGAAAAAGTAAGAGACAGGGAAAAAAACAACAAGCTGACACAGGCTATTAAAAGAGGGGGAAGAAGTTACATTTATGAGAAATGAGGAGATAATAAGGCACTCAAGTGAATTGGTCCAAACAAGAGAGATAAGAATTAGCAAAAACACTGACTAAAGCACCGGAGTATAGAAAAGAGAAGCAGTAAGAACAGGCTGGGATGTGCTATAAGTATGGCACAAACTGATGCAGGGGCAGCCGCACAAGTTCTGATGCAGCAGGGATCACACTCAGGCTCAGCATCAAACGATGGACAGATGGTGCTGCTGAGAATCTACAGGCAGCAGTCTATTCTCTGCCTCTTCCCCAGTCCCATAATCTGTGTGCTTGAGTGTCTACACCACCTGGCACCTCCCCTTTGTTTCCCTTCATGACATGTGTGTACACGATGATCATGTTGTTACAGTCAAGCCCCTTTTAACTTCTGACTAAATTTGGGCACTGGGGTGGAGTCCGTGTACAGCATCAGGGGGTCTTATTCAGGGCTTCAAGGGATTTCTTCTGAAAACATGGACGCTGGAAAAATGGTGAGTGTGAAACTAAGCAAGCCCATGTTATGTGTGTGTCTGACTGTCTATGCATTTTGGTTTGTTTTACATATTTTCAGGTTTTAAGTTTCGTTTTACTTTAAAAACAAAACCCAACAACACTGTGCAATATATAAAATGTAGTCCAATGGCTGATTGAATTGCTGCATATACCAGTACATGCTGTATCTGTTGCTGCTATTAACAGTTATTTACAGAGAATGTTGTTTGATAACCTACTGTACCTAGGCTATATGGATAAACAATTCTGTAATTCAGTCAATCTTCATTTGTGTCCTCATTGCATTAGGTATTTTCTTGCTGGATTATTATGGTATATTTGGCTAATTATGGTATCTTATTTGTCTTACATAAATAAGGAAGGTATAGGGACACTTTACTAACATGCCTGTAATGCAAAATTACAGATTACACCATCAAAAGTGATCAAAAGTTGAAACAGTAAAATAGTGACAAATATGTTTGTGTTTGAAAAGCAGTTTTTATTTAATCCAATGTAAACCATTACCCATATCTTCAGCTGAAAAATATTACGGTTTTGTTAGAAATCTAGGTGACATTTTTCATTGAACATAAAATGCCTATATATTTTGGTACAGTTTCTGATTTATGTGTTAGTGATAGTAAGCAAAAAAATATCCTCTGTTTAGGTTCATGGAATAACTGAAATATGTTCTGGTATCAAATATAAAAACAGCACATTAAAATGAGTCATATAAGATATAAACCTGTTTAACATGAATATAAACATGTGAGGCTAGGAATGTCCCTTTAAATTATGTATATATTCTATAAATTATGAATTTGCTACAAATGGCATGGATATGTTTTTTTACATGACATCTGATTACTCTGGCGCAGAGCAATTTTTTCATTGTTTTAATGCTGTTATTTTAACAAGTGTATCAGGAATAGCTCTGCAGCAGGAAAAATATATTTTAGTTAATTGACACAGGCATACCGATAATTACACTACCCTCCTCACTCATAAGTGGTTATCAATTATTTTGGGTTGTTTATAAACAGTGCCAGACTTTCTCCATTCTTCATAAATATATATCATATTTGCAAACCCTGGTGAACAGTTTATATGGAAATGATTTACAAAAAAAAAATGTCACATTACACCCTGTCCAAAAAATGATGGCCTAAAAAGACTTAAAACTTGTGTGTGTGTGTGTGGGGGGGGGGGGGGGTAGCAGAATTGTGAGTGCTTAGGGCAGCTCAAAACCTAAATACACCACTGAGTTATAGTGAAGTGAACTTCGACTAGTGAGTGCTAAGCTTAAGCTGCCTTTACATTTACAGTGCTTTATATTTTAATATAAATTAGACGAGTCACAAGGAGGACACATGACAATCCATATCCGATCACAGACACAGTGACAACAACAGAATGATGCCAGAACATTTGACACTGACAAGTTTTGTGGTTCAGTGACAAGTTCAGTCTGACTGTCACTGTGGGCACTGGGAAGGAAATGGATTCTGAATCCTTTTTTGAGTTAGTGCGCACTGCACGGGAAACTGTTTTTAATAGCGCTGCGTCACATTACTATAACAGCACTGCCACTCATCACTCATGGATTAAGTAAAAAATGAGGAGGTTGCAAAATTGCAAATATACCTGCTTGATTGAATATGTGTGTGGGAACAAGATGACCTTATTAACACTATATGAAAGGGGGGGGGGGATAAATTAAAACATAACTTTTAATATGCAGATAATATCTTCATATTAAAAGTTATGGTTTAATTTTTCCCCCCCCCCGTTTCATATAGTGTTAATAAGGTCACCTTGTTCCCACACACATATTCTTAATATGGCTTGAATATGTGTGTGGGAACAAGGTGGCTTTATTAACACTATATGAAAGGGGGAAAAAAATATAACTTAACTTTTAATATGCAGATAACGATTAAAACTGGAATCACTTTACTAAAAACACACTTAGTATTTCTGATTAGGTATGTACTGTTGCATAGTAAAGGTAATAGTGTGCTTTAGGTGCTTGGTTAAATCACATAAAACTGACGTATTGCCATTTGGGTATAGCAAGTTAATGTAAATAACCTGTATAAATAACCTGAGAATGTCTAAAAAGCAGTATTGTCATTGACATTAAATAATGTAGCTACTGAGCATATTTAGATATGATTTTCAACAAAGGATATCAAAAGAATGAAGAAAATCAGATATCCCAAATCATATCTAAATATGCTCAGTAGATACTGATTGGTGGCTGCATATAGATACCTCATGCGATTGGCTCGCCCATGTGCATTGCTATTTCTTCAACAAAGGATATCTAAAGAATGAAGGCATATCCGATTCCTAGCCACTGCCTCACCAGCCTCTGAAGTCACCGCACATCACTGATTTAAGGTGCAGTTAGAGGTATATTTGAAGCAGTGTACTGTTAACTGAATGATTCATTGCAAAGGAGTCAGTTAACAGTACACTGATTCAAATATACCCCAAACTGCACCTTAAATTAACCCTTAGAGAAGCAGCAGGTCTCACCCTTATATTTATTTATAAGCCATACAGAGTAGATATGCATATCTTAGGAAAATACATACAACACAGTACATCTATGTACTGTGTTGTATGTATCTGTGAAGGAGCCGACTCAGGAGGAGCTGAACTGTCAGACACTGAATCATGATTCAAACATCGGATCAGCGGGCAGAGAGTCTGCAGTAAGAGAATCTGCAGCTCTGCATCACATGCTCAAGTGAACTGATGAATCGGTTCATGAATCTGTTCAGTTAATCGAACCGAACTTCCCATCACTACTGACGGGACATTTCCACCCCTGAACTATCTGAGTAATTACCTGCTCATATACCCGCACGTATCTAAAAATCTCCAGCACTGTCTACAGACAAAATCCAGGGGATAACAAAATAGAAGTACTTTGACACCCGTGCTATAAGGGATATAATGATATAATTGTGATCAGTTAGGTTAATGATGTTCTCAAATGTTAAAGTATAGAACAAAATTGATAATACACGTTTGAAATAACTTGAAGTATATTGGTGTCATTACCTCTCTGAAGTAGTTGTATTGCTCTCACTCCCACAACGGGTTATGTTATTCACATAGTTAATACCAATAATAAAGCATAATAACCCTAGGAATTATGTATATTAGCACTGAAGCTACCTCAATTGTTCAGCATATCCCTGACCCTTTTGTAGCGGCTGAAGCCACGGAAAGGGCACATTGAGATAAATGGTAGTGGCTCTGACACTATACTGACCAGAAGACCTAGTGCATCAACAATCCCTTGTAAGGAATATGTTTTTGTTTTTGCCATCAGCTAGATAACCTAGTTACTAATATAGCCACTAATATCATCTGAATCCAAAGGATATCATTCTCTTCTTCCAATACTCAAAAGAACCATCATTTTAAATAAAAATGTACCTGTGCAGAGTTCTACTCACTATTGTATTCCACTGATACCAAAAAAGTTTGGCTTTTGCCTTAATATAGTATATTTCATGATAACTGTACAATATAGCTTTAGTGTTGTTTTAATTATGCCCATACCTCTTTTATGTATCTTATTTAGGACTCAAGAGTGGTCCGAACAATTGCTTGGGAAAAGGGGGGGGGGGGGGGAGAAAGAGGATAATTGCTTTAAAATGTACAAACATGTTTATACTCTGAATATTGTCTGTATACTCATTGTGAGCACATGCCATGTACAAATGTATATTTTTCATTTATTGTTCTGTGTAAATCCTCAAAAAAAATTTTTTATCAGGTAAGCATACATTTTGTTTTCTTTCCTAAGATATGGTGAGTCCAAGGCGTCCTCAGTTACTGTTGGGTACCAATACCCAAGCTAGAGTACATAGAGGACTAGGGAGGGACAAGATAGGTAGACCTAAACAGAAGGCACCACCGTTTGAAGAACCTGTCTCCCAAAAGACGCCTCAGCTGAGGCAAAAGTAGCAAATTTGGAAAAAATATGCACAGAAAATCAAGTTGCTGCCTTGCAAATCTGCTCCACAGAAGCTTAATTTTTGAAAGTCGAAGAAGAAGAGACAGCCCTAGTAGAATGAGCTGTGATTCTCTCAGGAGGCTGCTGTCCAGCAGGCTCATAGGCGAAACGAATTATACTTCTCAACCATAGAGAAAGAGAAGTAGCAGTAGCTTTCTGACCTTTATGTATCCTAGGGAAACAAACAGGGCAGAAAACTGACAAAAAAAATCTTAGTCGCTTGTAGGTAGAATTTTAGAGCACGCACAACGTCCAGGTTGTGCAACAAACGTTCCTTATGAGAAGAAGGATTAGGACAATTTCCTGATTAATATTTCTATCCGAAAATTACTTGTTATCCAAGATAACAACTTAATATCTATGGAAAACATAGGCTCAAAAGGAGCCTACTGCAAAACTCTAAGAACAAGGTTAAGGCTCCAAGGAGGAGCCACGGACTTAAACACAGGCCTGATTCTGACCAAGGCCTGACAAAAGGATTGCACATCCACTAAATGCTTATTTAGCAAAATAGATAAGGCAGAAATCTGACCCTTCAGGGTACTGACCGACAAACCCTTCTCCAGACCTTCCTGGAGAAAAGACAAATCCTAGGAATCCTGACCCTACTAGAAGAGTAGCCCTTGGATTCACACCAATAAAGATATTTTTACGCCATATTGTATGGTAAATCTTCCTAGTAACAGGCTTGCAAGCCTGAATCATGGTCTCAATGACCGACTCAGAGAATCCACGCTTGGACAGAACTAAGTGTTCAATCTCCAAGCAATCAGCTTCAAAGAAACACGATTTGGATGAAGGAAGGGACCCTGAAGTGAAGTATAAGGTCCTCCCTCAGGAGCAGTCTCCAAAGTGGAGACGACGTTTCCACTAGGTCTGCAGATCCTGCGAGGCAACACAGGGGCTATTAGAATCACCAACGCTCACTCCTGTTTGATACGAGCAATGACTCGTGGAAGGAGTGCGAACAGAGGAAACCGGTATGCCAGCCTGAAATCCCAAGGGACCGTCAAAGCATCTATCAGAGCGGCCTGAGGATCCCTTGAGCTTGGCATTCTGCCGAGACGCCATCAGATCCAGCTCTGGCACCCCCCCATCTAAGGGTCAAGCTGGAGAACACCTCTGGATGGAGCTCCCACTCCCCGGGATGAAAGGTCTGTCTGCTCAGAAAATCCGCTTCCCAGTTGTCCACTCCTGGAAGGTGGATGGCAGATAGACAGCTATTGTGAGCTTCCGCCCACTGAATAATCCAAGCCACCTCTTTCGTGGCTAAGGAACTCCGAGTTCCTCCCTGGTGGTTGATGTAAGCCACTGAGGCTATGTTGTCCATCTGGAACCTGATAAACCAGGTTAAGGACAACTGAGGCCAAGCCATCAGAGCATTGAACTCCAATATTTTTATGGGGAGAGCAGACTTCTGAGTCCAGAGTCCCTGCGCCTTTAATGAGTCCCAGACTGCTTCCCAGCACAGCAGGCTGGCGTCCATGGTCACAATCACCCAGGAAGGTCTCTGAAAGCATGTTCCCTGAGAGAGATGTTCCTGAGAAAGCCACCACGGGAGTCTGTCAACTGATCTAGATCTAGCCTCTGAAACAGATCTGCATAGTCCCCATTCCATTGCCTGAGCATGCACAATTGCAGAGCTCTCAAAAGGAATCGAGCAAAGGGAATGATGTCCATGGAAGCTACCATCAGACCAGTTACCTCCATACATTGAGCCACTAATGGCCAAACAGTAGACTGTAGAGAGAGGCAAGAAGAATTTTGGTTTTTATGATCTCCGTCAGAAATATTTTCAGCGATAGGAATCTAATATGGTCCCTAAGAAAACTACCCTTGTAGCTGGAACAAGGGAACTCTTTTCCAGTTTCACTTTCCATCCCTGGGGGAAAAAAAAAAAAAAAAAAATGTCACAATCTCTGTTTGAGACTTTGCTTGTTGAAAAGATGGCACCTGAACCAGAATGTCATCCAGATAGGGCGCCACAGCAATTCCTGAGCCTGAATAACTGCCAAGAGAGCCCCCAGAACCTTTGAGAAAATTCTGGGAGCTGTGGGAAGGCCAAATGGAAGAGCTCAAACTGAAAGTGAGTGTCCAGAAAAGCAAATCTCAGAAATTTGTGATGATCCCTGTGAATAGGAACATGAAGGTACACATCCTTCAGGTCTATGCTAGTCATGAACTGACCTTCTTGCACTAAAGGAAGGATGAAACGTATAGTTTTAATCTTGATGGACGGTACTCTGAGAAACTTGTTTAGACACTTCAGGTCTAGAATAGGATGGAAAGTTCCCTCTTTTTTGGGAACCACGAACAGATTGGAATAGAAACCTAGACCCTGTTCCTGCACTGGGACTTGAACTATCACTCCCAGGGAGGAAAGATCCTGTACACATTTCAAGAATGCCTCTCTTTTTATCTGGTCTGCAGATAATCTTGTGAGGTGGAATCTGCCCCTGGGAAGGAAGGTTTTGAATTCTAATTTGTAACCTTGGGATACTATGTCCACCGCCCAAAGATGTGGGACATCTCGTATCCATGCTTGAGAGAACTGAGAAAGTCTGCCCCCCACTTGATCCGATCCCAGATCGGGGCAAACTTTTCATGCTGATTTGGATTCAGCAGAGGGTTTCTTTGTTTGCTTCCACTTGTTCCAAGACTGATTGGGTTTCCAAGAAGGTTTGGACTGTTCCTGCTTGGGAGAGGAAGGGGAAGACACACCTCTGAAATTATGAAAGCAACAAACATTACTCCAACGTCCTTTCGGCCTATTCTCCTTATCTTGTGGCAGAAAAGACCCTTTACCACCCGTGATATCAGAAATAATTTCTGCCAGACCAGGTCCAAACAAGGTCTTACCTTTATAAGGAATCGCCAAAAGCTTTGACTTAGATGACACATCCACTGACCAAGATTTCAGCCATAATGCTCTGCGCGCTAAAACAGCGAAACCAGCTATTTTGGCTCCAACCTACCTGCAATGAAGCATCAGTAATGAACGAATTGGCTAACTTAAGAGCCTTAATCCTGTCTTGGATTTCTTCCAAGGAAGTTTCTACCTGAAGAGACTCAGACAATGCGTTGAACCAATAGGCTGCCGCACTTGTCACAGTAGCAATACACACCGCAGGTTGCCATTGGAGACCTTAATGAACATACATCCTTTTCAAATAAGCCTCCAGCTTTTGTCCCTTCCACTTTAGGCACCGTTTGCCACAACTCCTTTATGGTGTCTGCCACAGGAAACATCTTTTTAAAGAAAGGAGACGGGGAAAAAGGGATCCCAGGTCTCTCCCATTCTTGTGCAATAATTTCGGTTGCATGGTCTTGAACAGGAAACACCTCCTCAGAGGAAGGAACATCAAGATACTTATTAAGTTTATTAGATTTCCTAGATTTGACCATGACAGAGGTATCTGAGTCGGCCAAGGTAGCCATAACCTCCTTTAACAAGACACGGAGGTATTCAAACTTAAATCTAAAGGATACAACTTCAGTGTCAGATGAAGGAATTACACTGTCTCAATCTGAGATTTCCCCCTCAGAGGCTACCGACGTATCTTCCTCATCAGACTTATGAGAAAGAATAACTTGGGTAGCCTCAGAAACCTTTCTATCTGAATCTCTAAATTTCCTCTTGCGTTTTTGCGTTTTCCCTGTAGCATGGGAATAGCAGCTAATGCCACAGAAGATACCTGGGCAGCAACTTCTGCTTTTAAATAGACTCCTCCGGGAGATTCAGATGAACCGCAGGGCACTGCCTGTGACACTGTTAAGGCTTGGGACGATGGAGGAGACTGCTATGGCATTGCCAGAACATCATCTTCCTAAGAGAATGGTGGCTCAGAAGCAAAAAGTCTATCCTTATGTAATAAAGTCCTCTCTATGCATGAGGAACAGAAAGGCAGGGGAGGTTCAACTTGGTTATCCAAGTAAAGCTTGCATTGAACTATAGTAGCAAGTTCCTGGGCTATAATTGCATACAAAATATTTAATCTAAAAAAGAATTAATACTGCACTGTCCCTTTAAGAAATTTGTTCCCCATGGACAATCTGTTCACATAAACCCAGTAAGGTAGCAGACCGTAAATCTAATTTGTGTAAAAAATTGAAATAACAGGGAAGAAATGAGACAGTAACTACATTCAAGACCTCTGCCCCCTCTTGACAAATGGAGTCGCAACTGCGATGCAGATAGGAAACCACTGCAAAATCAACCGCTCCGGTCTCCACTGACAGGACGTGATAGGCATCAGAAATGTGCCACTATCTTAGAAAGTGCCCGATTACAGATTGAAAAAACGCCTCTCAAGAAGCTCCGCCTCCCTTGAATGCTATCCTTCTAAGTGACTGGGCAGAACAGAGCGGCCATAAGCGAGGAAAAGTCTGTCAGCATGGTCTGACCCGCACAGCTGCACCATATAGCTCATATATTATAGGTACATCGCACCCCAGATAATTAATCCCCGAGCCACCAAATGGATTTAAACACTCTTGTCACAGCCCAAGTGCCTGCCCACTGACTAATAACTCCTGAACTCAGGATTGACAACCCCAATATATGAGCAGATAAACAATTAACCCTTCAGTGCCAGCGACTCTTCCCAGAAGATAAAAGATGGCACTTACCTGCACCTATAGCTGTCCGGCAGGAGGACAGCCCACCCAGCATGAGAGGATGTCACTCCTCACAGAGACCTGTGGAAAAAAACGAAAGGACAGAGTAAACTTACTCTGGCTTTCTACACAGGGGCAGCAAGATATTAGGAAAATACAGTGAGGCCCACCCAACAAGTTCCTAACTGCTTTAAAGCCACCACTGCCCTACTGAAGAGACTGATGTGGAGTACGGCTAGACCCAATCTTGAGAAGAAAGATCAGAGCAAACCTACTCTGGCTTTCAAAATAATAAAATCGTGATTAAAGACCTTCTTGCATCAAAGGCAAAGACAATGACTGCGGTTTGTGGAAAGGGGAGTGATACTTAACAGCTTGGCTGTGGTGCTCATTGCCTCCTCCTGATGGCCAGGACTGATATTCCCAACAGTAATTGAGGATGCCATGTACTCACCATATCTTAGGAAAGAAAAAAAACATGTATTAACAAAGTATTATAATATTAGGTAACTAAAACAAGAAATACATTTCTGTTCCAATCTGCAAGACAGATGGATAAAAAATTTCACGGAAAGAGGTGTGGCATGAAAGTGCATCATGTTGCAGAATCTTGGCATGTCAAGTGCTATCGTCAACACTGATGCTACAGTATTTTAGCAGTGTCAGCATTCACTTGCATTGTATATGGATAGGCTTTGGTTATTAAAGGGATACTAAACCTATATTTTTTCATGAATCCGATAGAGCATGTCATTTTAAGTAACTTTCTAATTTACTCCTATTATTTGTCTTTGTTTTCTTGGTATCTTTATTTGAAAAGCAGGATTGAAAGCTTAGGAGCCGGCCCATTTTAGGTTCAGCACCTGGGTAGCGCTTGCTGAATGGTGGGCGGCTAAATATAGCCACCAATTAGCAAGAGCTATCCAAGGTGCTGAACAAAAAATGGGCCGCTCCTAAGCTTTCAGTCCTGCTTTTTCAAATAGATATACCAAGAGAACGAAGAAAACAAATTTAGGATTAAAGGGACAGTCTAGTCAAAATTAAACTTTCATGATTCAGATAGAACATACAATTTTAAACAACTTTCCAATTTACTCTTATCAAATTTTCTTTGATATCCATTTATTCTTTGTTGAAAGCTAAACCTAGGTAGGCGCATGTTAATTTCTAGGCCCTTGAAGGCCACCTCTTATCTCAGTGCATTTTGAGAGTTTTACACAGCTAGAGGGTATTAGTTCAAATGTGCCATATAGATAACATTTAGGAGTTTAGGGCTGCACGATTAATCGCATATGCGATTTAAAACCGCGATTAATTGCCGTGATTTAAAAACAGAGTTCGCAATTTTTTGCTAAAAAAATAAATCCTCAGATGTAGCTGTTGATTTGTATGTGATTTTTTGCAAACCAGCTCCATCTAGTGGTTGCTTTTAGCACACATTTGTAAAATGGCGGTTTTACTTTCACTTCCTGTTTATAGATTGATCGGCTGCTACTGAGATCAGAGGTCTAAAAGCAGAGCCCATGCAGGAGAGTTAAGAGGAGAGAAAGCCACTTACTTATATTTCCCCCTAGGGACGTCTGCAGTCTGAAACTTAGGGTATGTAATAATTATGGAACCTCCCACACAATCTCCTGCTCTCTGAGAAACGGCTCAAATACATTATCAGATGCAGTTAACCCCACGGCTGCCAAAAATGCTAAAACTTCTGTCCCCTCTGCTAGCTAGCTGCTGGGTTAACTGCATCTACAATGTATTTGATATCAGCAAGGCACAGCATTTCTGAAAGGAGCAGCCCCCCACCCCTACTGCTATATGCCTGTACTGGATTCCTGCACAGGAGCAGGGCTCATTATCAGTCAAGATAAAATGTTTAAAAAAAAAATCAAAAAAAAAAATCACAATTTTGTTTTGCCCATATCGCCCAGCCCTAGTGGAGATATATAGGAGTCAGCACTGATTGGCTAAAATGCATGCCTGTCAAAAGAACTAAAACAAGGGGGCAGTCTGCATAGTCTTAGATACAAGGTAATCACATAGGTAAAAAGTGTATTAAAAAGTGTATTAATATAACAGTGTTGGTTATGCAAAACTGGGAAATGGGTAATAAAGGGATTATCTATCTTTTTAAACAATACAAATTGTGTAGTAGACTGTCCTTTAAATGATTCAACAATACCAAAATATTGGTATAAAGTAAATTATTATAGCTTAGTAGAAAGAATAATTGAATAACAGGAGGTAAGGCTATTGATTGGTTTATGTGTTATGAGGCTTGGAGTTGTGTTTCCAATTATTTTTTTTATGTAGCATTTAAAGGTACATCAAAGCATAAAAAGAAAATGCTCTATTATCTTACAACATTTTAGTATTGTACTAATGACTTTTTTATTATTTTTATTTCCATAAAATTGTTATTGTTTTTAATATCTATTTTTTTTTTAAAGCAATGGAATTTTCTGCATTAGGTGCATTAATTTAGGAAGTACCAGCATTTTAAGAATAATTATACCTTTTAAGTTTATTGGGAGTTTATATAATCTCTTCAAATCTTAGCCCCCAACCACCACTTGGATTATACATTATGTGATTAAAGGGGCAGTGTACACCTTAATCATCTTAAAGTCTTACCTTAGATTAAGCTGCCAATAGCCTCCTGTACCCTTTCTATATCATTTAGCAGGAATGGTAAAAAAAAAAAGTTATTTTAAAATGAATATTGTTTCTGGCCACTTTGAAATATCTGCCAAGCTCCGACCAATGACGACACATTGAAATCTGGGCTGCATATGGCATCCAATCACAAAAGGCTCACTAGTCTGATTCAATAGACTGTCAATGCTATTCAGCAGAGTGCCTAGATGCAGCCCAGATTGTGATGTCATCAGTGGGCAGAGCTCAACAGCCATTTCAAAGTGGCCAGAAACAGTATCAATTTTAAAATAACCTTTTTACAGTTCCTGCTGCATGTTATAGAAAGTGGTGCGGGAGGCTATTTGCAGCTTAATCTAAGGTAACTTCCTACAGTGCCTGGCCGGCCATCAGTGAAAACCGACGGAGGAGGAGGAGTTAAATTACTATCTCCCTATGCACGTTGCGTAGTACTGCGCAACTTGTGTAGCTAGATTGTAATTTTTAACTCATTGTTGTAGTTTTCCTAATTCCTTCAGTTGGAGTTACATCACTGCTTGTCTTCATCCCCTTTTTTTTTATTAAATATTAATTAATTTTTCATTCAGGTGGAATGGCGCACAAAGCCATTCCACCTGAATTCCATAAATTGCCATCCAGCAGATCAGCCATACCTCACTAGTGATGTCGCGAACCTAAAATTTTCGCCATTGAATTCAAAAGGCAGGCGAACTTTAAAACCTACAAGGACTCTTTCTGGCCACAATAGTGATGGAAAAGTTGTTTCAAGGGTACTAACACCTGGACTGTCGCATGCTGGAGGGGGATCCCTGGCAAAACTCCCATGGAAAATTACATAGTTTATGCAGAGTCTGCTTTTAAGCCATAATGGGCCTAAATCAACTAACATTCCCAAAAGGCAGGAGGAAAGTGCAATTCAATGGCACCAGCAAACTGAGGCCTAGATTTGGAGTTTGGCGTTAGCCGTGAAAACCAGCGTTAGAGGCTCCTAACGCTGGTTTTAGGCTACCTCCGGTATTTGGAGTCACTCAAAATAGGGTCTAACGCTCACTTTTCAGCCGCGACTTTTCCATACCGCAGATCCCCTTACGTAAATTGCGTATCCTATCTTTTCAATGGGATTTTTCTAACTCCGGAATTTAGAGTCGTGTCTGAAGTGAGCGTTAGACATCTAACGACAAAACTCCAGCCACAGGAAAAAAAAACGTCAGTAGTTAAGAGCTTTCTGGGCTAACGCCGGTTTATAAAGCTCTTAACTACTGTACTCTAAAGTACACTAACACCCATAAACTACCTATGTACCCCTAAACCGAGGTCCCCCCACATCGCCGACACTCGATTACATTTTTTTAACCCCTAATCTGCCGACCGCCACCTACGTTATACTTATGTACCCCTAATCTGCTGCCCCTAACACCGCCGACCCCTATATTATATTTATTAGCACCAAACCTGCCCCCCACAACGTCGCAGCCAGCTACCTACAATAATTAACCCCTAATCTGCCGACCGCCACCTACATTATACTTATGTACCCCTAATCTGCTGCCCCTAACACCGCCGACCCCTATATTATATTTATTAACCCCTAATCTGCCCCCCTCAACGTCGCCTCCACCTGCCTACACTTATTAACCCCTAATCCGCCTCACTAACCCTATAATAAATAGTATTAACCCCTAATCTGCCCTCCCTAACATCGCCGACACCTAACTTCAAACATTAACCCCTAATCTGCCGACTGGAGCTCACCGCTATTCTAATAAATGTATTAACCCCTAAAGCTAAGTCTAACCCTAACACTAACACCCCCCTAAGTTAAATATAATTTAAATCTAACGAAATTAATTAACTCTTATTAAATAAATTATTCCTATTTAAAGCTAAATACTTACCTGTAAAATAAATCCTAATATACAATATAAATTATAATTATATTATAGCTATTTTAGGATTAATATTTATTTTACAGGTAACTTTGTATTTATTTTAACCAGGTACAATAACTTAAATAGTTAAGAACTATTTAAATAGCTAAAATAATTACAAAATTACCTGTAAAATAAATCCTAACCTAAGTTACAATTAAACACTACACTATCAATAAATTAATTAAATAAACTACCTACAATTACTTACAATTAACCTAACACTACACTATCAATAAATTAATTAAATACAATTCCTACAAATAAATACAATTAAATAAACTTGCTAAAGTACAAAAAATAAAAAAGAACTAAGTTAGAAAAAATAAAAAAATATTTACAAACATAAGAAAAATATTACAACAATTTTAAACTAATTACACCTACTCTAAGCCCCCTAATAAAATACCCAAGCCCCCCAACATTACAACCCACCACCCACATACCCCTAATCTAACCCAAACCCCCTTAAATAAACCTCACCGGGTTCACCGATGTGTCCAGAAGAGCTCCTCCGATGTCCTGATCCAAGCCCAAGCGGGGGGCTGAAGAGGTCCATGATCCGGCTGAAGTCTTCATCCAAGCGGGGCAGAAGAGGTCTTCCATCCGATTGAAGTCTTCATCCAAGCGGGATCTTCTATGGTCATCCATCCGGAGTGGCAGGATCCTGAAGACCTCCGACGCGGAACATCAATCCTGGCCGACGAATGACGGTTCCTTTAAATGACGTCATCCAAGATGGCGTCCCTCGAATTCCGATTGGCTGATAGGATTCTATCAGCCAATCGGAATTAAGGTAGGAATATTCTGATTGGCTGATGGAGTCAGCCAATCAGAATCAAGTTCAATCCGATTGGCTGATCGGATCAGCCAATCGGATTGAGCTTGCATTCTATTGGCTGATCGGAACAGCCAATAGAATGCGAGCTCAATCTGATTGGCTGATTCCATCAGCCAATCAGAATATTCCTACCTTAATTCCGATTGGCTGATAGAATCCTATCAGCCAATCGGAATTCGAGGGACGCCATCTTGGATGACGTCATTTAAAGGAACCGTCATTCGTCGTTCAGTCGTCGGCCAGGATGGATGTTCCGCGTCGGAGGTCTTCAGGATCCTGCCGCTCCGGATGGATGACCATAGAAGATCCCGCTTGGATGAAGACTTCAATCGGATGGAAGGCCTCTTCTGCCCCGCTTGGATGAAGACTTCAGCCGGATCATGGACCTCTTCAGCCCCCCGCTTGGGCTTGGATCAGGACATCAGAGGAGCTCTTCTGGACAGATCGGTGAACCTGGTGAGGTGAAGACAAGGTAGGAAGATCTTCAGGGGCTTAGTGTTAGGTTTATTTAAGGGGGGTTTGGGTTAGATTAGGGGTATGTGGGTTGTAATGTTGGGGGGCTTGGGTATTGTATGTTTTTTTTTTTACAGGCAAAAGAGCTGAACTTCTTGGGGCATGCCCCGCAAAGGGCCCTGTTCAGGGCTGGTAAGGTAAAAGAGCTTTGAACTTTAGTAATTTAGAATAGGGTAGGGCATTTTTTTATTTTGGGGGGCTTTGTTATTTTATTAGGGGGCTTAGAGTAGGTGTAATTAGTTTAAAATTGTTGTAATATTTTTCTTATGTTTGTAAATATTTTTTTATTTTTTGTAACTTAGTTCTTTTTTATTTTTTGTACTTTAGTTTATTTCATTGTATTTATTTGTAGGAATTGTATTTAATTAATTTATTGATAGTGTAGTGTTAGGTTTAATTGTAACTTAGGTTAGGATTTATTTTACAGGTAATTTTGTAATTATTTTAACTATTTTAGCTATTAAATAGTTCTTAACTGTTTAATAGTTATTGTACCTGGTTAAAATAAATACAAAGTTACCTGTAAAATAAATATTAATCCTAAAATAGCTATAATATAATTATAATTTATATTGTAGCTATATTAGGATTTATTTTACAGGTAAGTATTTAGCTTTAAATAGGAATAATTTATTTAATAAGAGTTAATTAATTTCGTTAGATTTAAATTATATTTAATTTAGGGGGGTGTTAGTGTTAGGGTTAGACTTAGCTTTAGGGGTTAATACATTTATCAGAATAGCGGTGAGCTCCAGTCGGCAGATTAGGGGTTAATGTTTGAAGTTAGGTGTCGGTGATGTTAGGGAGGGCAGATTAGGGGTTAATACTATTTATTATAGGGTTAGTGAGGCGGATTAGGGGTTAATAAGTGTAGGCAGGTGGAGGCGACGTTGTGGGGGGCAGATTAGGGGTTAATAAATATAATATAGGGGTCGGCGATGTTAGGGCAGCAGATTAGGGGTACATAGGGATAATGTAAGTAGCGGCGGTTTACGGGGCGGCAGAATAGGGGTTAATAAGTGTAAGGTTAGGGGTGTTTAGACTCGGGGTACATGTTAGGTGCAGACATAGGAAGTGTTTCCGCATAGCAAACAATGGGGCTGCGTTAGGAGCTGAACGCGGCTTTTTTGCAGGTGTTAGGTTTTTTTTCAGCTCAAACAGCCACGTTTTTGAGGCTGGCCGCTTGCGTAAGCAACTCTGGTATCGAGAGTTGAAGCTGCGTTAAATATGCTCTACGCTCCTTTTTTGGAGCCTAACGCAGCCTTTATGTGGACTCTCAATACCAGAGTTATTTTTATGGTGCGGCCAGAAAAAACCCGGCGTTAGCTATGCGGGTTGTTACCGACAAAACTCCAAATCTAGGCCTGAGGATTCACAACAACTATTACCAAAAATTTAAATTTTTAATTATTAAGAATACTGTGACAACAAATATGATTGGTGTAAATATTTTTCAAGGCGGCCTGGCACACAGGCTTGGAAGGCAGTAGAAAAGTGCAATTCTAGGGCACGAGCAAACTGAGGATTAAGATCAACAATCAAGAATTTTTTAATTTTAAATTAGTAACTATACTGTGACAACAATTATGATTGGTGTAAATAGTTGGCAAGACGGCCTGGCACAAAAGGCTGGCAGGCAGGAGGTAAATGCAATTCAAGGACACTAGGAGACTGAATACCGACAGTCAAAACAGTGATGATTGACAATTTTTGCAATACTGTTAAAAGAAATATGATTGCTGGCAATAATTGGCTAGGTGGGCCTGGCACACAGGCTTGGAAGGCAGTAGAAAAGTGCAATTCTAGGGCACGAGCAAACTGAGGATTAAGATCAACAATCAATTTTTTTTTAATTTTAATTAGTAACTATACTGTCTGTTACAACAATTATAATTGGTGTAAATAGTTGGCTAGACGGCCTGGCACAAAAGGCTGGCAGTGGCAGGCAGGAGGTAAATGCAATTCAATGGCACTAGGAGACTGAATATTTGCAGTCCAAAAAATATTATGATTTTTATTTTTTTATATACTGTTACAAGAATTATGATTGGTGCCACTAATTGGCTAGTTGGGCCTGGCACACAGGCTGGCAGATATGAGTCAGTATGCTGTGTAAGTGACAAAAACACAGGCCTGATAGAAAATGAAGTTAGATTACACAAGCAAAATATTTTAAAATTTTAGATTTTAATATTAAAATTAGGTTAAGAAGTGCAATGCACATATGACTCTATGAGTGGTCGCACTGGCTGGCTGCTACGTAGGGCAGCAATTAACAACAGTATGCTGTGCAAGTCAGATAGACAGTTAGACACAGGCCTGATAGAAAATAAAATTAGATTACACTAGCATAATGATTTAAAGACTTTTTTTTGGTAATTTAAAGAAAAAGGTTAAGCACATACATATGAGTCATGGCTGATAGCCTTGGAAGGGCAGCTATTAAAAACAGTAGGCTCTGTAAATCAGATACACACAAGCCTGATAGAAAATACTATTAGATTACACTAGAAAAATGATTTAAATTATTTTTGGGGGGGGGGAATTAAAAAAAGGTTAAACACATGAGTCGTGGCTCATAGACTAGGGAGGGCAGCAAGTAAACACAGTAGGCTCTGTATGTCAGCAAAACACACAGGCCTGCTAGAAAATTATATTAGATTACACTATCAAACAAATTTAAAAAAAAAAAATATATATATTTAAATTAAGGTGAAGAAGATATGAGTGCTGGGTGGCTGCCTGGCACAGACCAATTAACCAAAAGACCGGGGAAAAAAAATGAGGTATATTAATGCTGAGTGAGCCTGACAGACACAGGCCTGATAGTAAATGTAATTAGATTACACTAGCAAAATATTTTTTTTTTTTTTTTTTTAAATTTAAAATAATGTTATAAACAGATATTAACACTGGTGGCTGGCACAGAGCAATGAACCAGAGTATATGCTGTGTGACACAGGCCTGATAGAAAATGAAAAAATTACACTAGCAAAATAATTAAATTTTTTGGTTAGTTAAATTTAAACTAATGTTGTTAGGGAGATATCAGTGGTGGCAGTAATCACAGCATATGCTGTGAGCCTTAAACACACAGCCTGAAAGCCAGAAAAATGCTAATAAAAAAAAAAAAAAAGGCACGAAATATAGCCCTAAAAAGGGCTTTTTGGGGTGCTGTGCTTGCAGCAGAGATGAGTGGAGTCCTTCTGGACTGTAGTGGACACTAAATACACTAGCCTAGCTATGTTTTTCCTATTAATGTCAGGAGCAAAAACACAACACGTCCTCTCATTAAGAAAGCAAGGTCGTTATGAGTCTAAAATGGCGGATTCCGAGTAGCTGGGAGGGTCTGTGAGGGAGTGTCTGATGTTGATTGGCTCTAATGTGTCAGACGGCTGTGACATACAGGGTCAAAGTTTCCTCAATGATGACACATAGGGGCGGATCGAACATCGCCATGTGTTTTCCCATAAACGCGAACAAGCTATGTTCGCTGTGAACCGTTCGCGGGCGAACAGTTCGGGACATCACTATATCTCACTAGTATTATAGTAATTGCAAGTAACATCAGCCATGGTTAGCTCACATCCTTTCTGATATAAACTTAATTTATGACTTCAATGTCTGTCCATGATCATAAGTAGTTTTGAATAATTCCTAACTGGGGAGGTAACTTGGAAGTCTTGTGGTCCTTTTAAACAATTATTTTTTCCCCACTTTCTGCTTCTCTGTTTCCAGCTCAAAAGTTGGCACTCACCCTTAATTCTGTCATTCAGTTAGTTAATCCCAAAAAATAATTCTTAAAAATGTGTAAATATATACATAATGTAAACTTAGCTATGAATATACTAGTTATGTACAGTATATATATATATATATATATATATATATATATATATATATATATATATATATATATAAAAAAAAAAAAAAAAAAAAAAAAAAAAAAAAACACACACTATAGAGGTTTGTACCTTTTTAAAAAAAATTCATGATAGTGGTCCATGGGATTCAAAATTGTGAGTTTAGTGATCCCTGAGGTCTGAAAGGTTGGTGACCTTTGATCTATGGAACTATATGTTGATGCTTTACAAATAATAATAAATAATTATAATATATACAGTATCTCATAAAAGTGAGTACACCCCTCACATTTTTGTAAATATTTTATATCTTTTTATGTGGCAACACTGAAGAAATGACACTTTGCTACAATGTAAAGTAGTGGGTGTACAGCCTGTCTAACTCATGCAGGCCCAGATCATGACACTCCCACAACCATGTTGACTGTAGGCAAGACACAATTGTCTTTGTACTCCTCACCTGGTTGCCGCCACACACACTTGACACCATCTGAACCAAATAAGTTTATCTTGGTCTCATCGGACCACAGGACATGGTTCCAGTAATCCATGTCCTTAGTCTCCTTGTCTTCAGCAAACAGTTTGCAGGCTTTCTTGTGCATCATCTTTAGAATAGGCTTCCTTCTGGGACGACAGCCATGCAGACCAATTTGATGCAGTGTGCGGCGTATGGTCTGAGCACTGACTGGCTCACCCCCCACCCCTTCAACCTCTGCACCAATGCTGGCAGCACTCATAATTGGGGCCAATTTGGACATTTCCACTTAGGAGTGTACTCACATTTGTTGCCAAGAGTTTAGACATTAATGGCTGTGTGTTGAGTTATTTTTAGGGGAGAGCAAATTTACACTGTTAAACAGGCTGTACACTCACTACTTTACATTGTAGCAAAGTGTAATTTCTTCAGTGTTGTCACATGAAAAGATTTAATAAAATATTTACAAAAATGTGAGGGGTTTACTCACTTTTGTGAGATACTGTAAATTTCATAGGTCATTTTATATTTGAAATTTGAGAAAGAAACCGTTTTTAGAAATTATGGAGTCACATAATATTCATTCTACTTAGTATTTAAAAACCTTCTACTATATATGAATATAAGCATTATGGAAATGATGTGCAAAACTGATATCTAGCAATATTGCATAAATACCAGCGGATGCCCCCATGGGCACATATGATAATCCCACAAAAGCCCACCCTCGGCCCTGTTCCAAAAATAAATAAATTATTTTTTAACATATGAGCAGTAATTTTACTCTTTAAAGAAAAGCATACAGCAGTATTTTTATCACCCAGAAAGAACCCCTTTTAACACAGATTAGACTTTTAAACCCCTTAAATTCCATTATCACATGCTGAGAACTGCTTGTTAATCCCCTTTAATGCCAGTTAATATACACAGCAGTAATTTTTAACTCCATTGGATGCCAGTAACCAACACACAGCACCAATTTCTAACTCCACTGGATGCCAGTAACACACAGCAATATTTTGTGATCTCCCAGATGCCAGTAACATACAGACCAGTGATATTTATCCACTTGGATGCCAGTAGCACACACAGCAGTATCAAATTATCTAATCCAACTTGATGAAACACAGCTGTTATTTGTAACCTCCTTAGACACCATAATCACACACACCAGTGATTTGTTTACCCTTGTTTGCCAGTGAAATACATATCAGTGATTTATTTAAAGGGACAGTCTACACCAGAATTTTTATTGTTTAAAAATAGATAATCCCTTTATTACCCATTTCCTAGTTTTGCACAACCAACACAGTTATATAAATACACTTTTTACCTCTGATTACCTTGTATCTAAGCCTCTGCAAACTGCCCCCTTATTTCAGTTCTTTTGACAGACATACTGTACATTTTAGCCAATCATAGCCAACTCACCTAAACACCCTCTAGTGGTGAAAAACTGTCAAAATGCCCTGAGAGAAGAGGCGGCCTTTAAGGGCTTAGAAATTAGCATATGAACCTCCTAGGTTTAGCTTTCAACTAATACCAAGAGAACAAAGCAAAATTGGTGATAAAAGTATATTGGAAAATTGTTTAAAATTACATTCTCTATCTGAATCATGAAAGTTTTTTTTGGAGTTGACTGTTCCTTTAAACCCATTGATGCCAATAAAAACCACATCAGTAAAACACAAAGTGCATTAATTTTAGGCAGTGTGGATGCAAACAGCTATCAATGAGTTATCATTTTTATGTGCCCTGTATGTGTCCAAATTATACCCCATAAAAAGTACAGTAATAAAAAATATATATGTCTATGTAATTGCATTTGTGTGCGCACAAAGTCATATTGAAACAACGTAACTAACTTTTATGCAACGCTAGTCTCTCACGAAGCAATTTCCGAAGCCATTTTTCCTGGAGTCTTTCCTCATCTTCTTTCTTAAGTTCATTCAGAGTTCCATATGTCTCCGCAGCTTCTCTTGGGGTCAAATAATCTAAAGTAGATGCACATGAAATGTAGTGTCTCTTCCAAGCTCCATATTCATTGTCTGAGGGAGTGTAAGGCAGGAACCAGCCAAACTTGGTACATTTTGGCATCCACAGACAATCCTATATTTTTTAAATGACATGTTTAGTTTTCTATGAATAAATTAGAAATCCTATGCCTTACTTACAATGAAAGTTAAAAAAAAAAAAAAAAAAAAAAAAAAAAAACCAACAACAACAACTCATCAACTACTAAATATTAAGGGTATTCTGCTGTAACAGAACAATATGCAAGTTGCTGACCATATATACGATTTTACTGTGCTACAATTGGTATAAAGTATATATATATATATATATATATGCTTACCTTACCAATATTTCTTTATATATATATATATATATATATATATATATATATATATATATATATATATATATATATATATATATATATATATATATATATATATATATATATATATATATATATATATATATATATATATATATATTCCTTACAATTGTGAGTCTTGGATTAGGATTAGTTTGCAGCCATACTTGCACTGTAGTGCTAATACTTAATATGGCTCCCAGATTGTAGGAGCCTCTCTTATATTTATTTAACAGGTAATTACGATATTTGCAATTCCCACTTCAGATTATTATTTTCCACATTAATACTATGATAATTTATAGAGCTAAAGTTTAAGTGTTTTAAACTGTGTGGCTGTTTATTCAATAAATATTAGTGTGTATGGGGATATCAATGTTCTAAGGATTTTTTTCATATTATTTTTCAAGGCAGTAATAATTATAAAATACAGGGCTCACCACTCTTTTGAGTGTTATGTTTATTTACAATTATTTAATGTTTGTCTATTGTCTAATTTGTGCAAGGACTATTTTATTTTGTTAAATGTGAGAGGTTAGGTGCTATTTATTTGATAGGGTTTACCAAAGGGTAGATCATATATTGAAGGTAGTTTGGGGTTCATAGTTTATTGGGAGTTACCTATTAGGATAATCATGTAAAGGGATGTTAAGAGTTAAAGCTTTACCTAGTCTGATTGTAGTATGATGAATTGTACTGTAAGATCTGCCATACTGTATTTAAACTAGGTAAAGCAGAGCATGCCGTGTAATGAATGACACTGAATTTCTCTGATAGATAACATCAATTAATATTCTTTGTAAAACAAGTAGGTTTTTACTGTACAATTTTATAAGAGCAGCTTTTAGTATGTAGTTATGACTAGAGATGTGCTGGTGAGTATGGTTGGTTACAATGTCCATGTTAAAGTGTATTAAAAAAAAAACAAAAAAAAAAAAAAACTCATAACAGAGCAGTGTTTTAGCGCAGTGTAAAACTTAGCTTCATACAGCGTTGGCACAACAGATTTATGTGACTTGCAGAGGGAAGCGCTGTACTAACTCACCAGAGGTTGTGCAATAACAGTAGTGAGTAACAAGGAGCAGCGTGGGGCCTATGATGGCAAGGTACAGGGGAACGGTTTCATTGTTATATCACATTCTTGTTAGCAGTGTTTAAGGCTAATTCTATACTGGTTTTGGCTTAGACTTGCTGCATGTATTTAGGTGTAAAATACAAAAATTAGAATGCGCCTCATGGTATAGATCAGAAAAACAAGCAAGGGTGAGGGGGTAGATTAGACCTACTCACATGTGGAAAAGCACTACCACATGCTCAACAGACAGGCCGGAGTCATCCGGCAGACCCACAAACAGCACCACAGCAGGAGCACACATCTTTTAGCTCCATCTTCCTATTAGATTTAAACTATTAGGACAAATGTTTTCTATTATTCGGCTTGACCTGAATATTTACATAATTTTATAAACTTTATTTCAGCACGGATTATTATAGATAATTTTCTTCGCTTTACGCACTCTACTTATACAACCTTTAGGTCTTCACATATTTCATTATTACATATCCCTCTATTCCTTTTCACTACACTTTTATGTCTCTTGAGCTAACGACTCTTGTAATGTTATATATTTATCCGCTATCAATTGTAAGCACATGTACACATTTAATTGTTCTTTCGCTTTTCATTTACATACTTAGATTATGAATTATTATTTTATATATATATATATATATATATATATATATATATATATATATATATATAGTTGTTATGCATATCCACATACTCTACATTTATTATTTATTCTTATTTATGAACCTTATATAAGACACTTTCTATTAATATGTATAAGGACATCCTATTTTTTATCTTTAGCAAGTTACACATTTCATATTTGATTTTATTTCTGGCCATGTTCTGATATTATCTTATATCTTTTTTAAACCTTTCTTATTACTTGCCCTTTTAATCTCCCTTCATGTATATACAGTACATACTAGTTCTAGTATCACTGTTTTTCTATATATCTCATCGGTTTTTAATACAGCGGGTCTGAATGTCTAGACCTGAATGTGCATTATTTGCATGGGTTATCTCTTTAAAACTAGGTTTTTATTCCTATGATCTGGGAATCCTTTTGTGACCTGATATCGGGTGAGATTGGAACCATCAGTACTTTAACAAACATTACAGGTAGATTTAATGTCTCCCGGTTTACATGATTCATTTCGTAATACTTTTTACCATTAAGTTTACAATACGGCACTCTATTGAGAAAGATACTAATCACGTCCCATTAAATAGATAGCTTATTGGTTTGTTATCCCTTTGACTTCAGAATGGGTGGCAATCCCCACACCTCCTGATTGGTTATGACATCAGAATGGGTGTGTTATCCGGCGCACCCACTCGATTGGTTATGTGTGCTTTTAAATTTAGCAGCCGATTGTTTGTATAGACTGAGGAAACGGTGCTGTGACACAGAAACGCGTTGCTGTATGGTTTTAACCGTGTTTTAATAAAACCTTTTAACCCTATCTTGCTGCTACGTAATTCCTGTTTGGATACCGTACCGGAGAGGTCCTCCCGTGATCCATTGGTCCACTGATTGCCCTTGATTGAGGAGAGACCTGGTGAATTGTTGGACTGTGTCCATATATACGCTTGTGTGCATCCTCACACATATTGTTTCTAGTTGCATATCATTACATTGCATGCTCATTGGACTTACTTACTTGTTGCCCTTGATTGTATAATTTATAATTGTATTTTACATTGCCACTTTTATTTATTATTTTTTTATCTGTTTTTTTCAATTTTTATTTTTGATATATTTTTATAATATATGATATATTTCCTTACACTTTGGTAGGCGCCTCTTTTAGATTTAGTCTAGGACATAGGGATTGGTGTGACCTGACATATCTGTGTTCTTATGTAGTTAGGTGTATTTCTAACCACTTACCTGTTCAGAGAGGAACTTCCAATGCCAAGTGACTTGAGCAGCTGAGCAGAGATCCTGAGGATTGAGGAAGGACATTATGTACAAAGAGAGGAACCTAGGCAACACTGTAGTAAAGTCTAGTTTGGTAACAGGGACTTCTTCTGTGAACCAATCTTGCACAAACCTTTAAATAAAACAAGAATAAATATTCACTAAATGTGTGTGTGCAAATTATATTCATCTTGCAGAATATCTAGGTTTGAAATTACAGTCCCTGGTATAAATTCATTAAAGCTTTAGAAATGGTTAGCTAAAATAGTTTAAACAAAGGAAATATGTAAAGGAACAATAAGACCTTTTTCCCCATATAAAAGTGTGTGCGAGGGGGAAATGCAGTCTGTAAATATTGTTTCTTCTATCAGACATTTATATGTTAAATACCCTCACACCATGTACTTACTTTAATTGCGATCTGCTACTCCTCATTAGTATGGAATGTAAGAACTGTTTGCGTTGCTTGTCTGTCCAGAGGTCAAACCAATGTCCTATCAGGTTGACTCTTTCATGAAACAGCTGTAAGTGACAATATAAGGACGTATGTTAAACAGATACTAAACATAAAAAAAAAATATTTCAGATAGAAAGTTGCTTAAAATAGCTTGCTCTAATTTACTCCTATTATCAAATTTTCTTCGCTATCTTGGTATCTTTATTTTAAAAAGCAGGATTGCAAGCTTATGAGCTGGCCCATTTTTGGTTCAGCACCCAGGATAGCGCTTTATGAGTGGTGGCTACATTTAGCCAGCAATCAGCAAGCGCTACCCAGGTGCTGAACCAAAGATGGGCCGATCTTAGGAGTAAATTAGAAAGTTGCTTAAAACTGCATGCTCTATCTGAATCATGAAAGAAAAAAATTGGGTTCAGTGTCCCTTTAATGCTTAGGTTCATATATTAAAGGATGCATATTAAAATATCAGCACATAAGCCATGCGCAGTGAGCGCCACAAACCTCCAGCAGCTGAACGTGTCCACCGGAATTGACGTGGTGGACACATTCCTATGGAAGACAATTTATTTTAGAACACCCCCATTCTCATCTATTAGAGTTTGCTGTGCAAACGTTAATAGTTAAATTGAGCGTGTGTGTTTTTTAGCTTCCTTTTCTATGGCATTTCAATCAATCCATAAGAGTTTAGTTTGCTTGAATAAGTTAAAGGGACATATATGAAACTGAAATGTGTATAAGTGCATTACAATTCTGAATAGAATCATTTTTGCAATATATTTATGTTAGCAAAAATGTTTTATAGTAAAACTTATCACTGTTTCAGGAACATATACTGTGCGTTCCTAGTGCACCTCCTCAGATAGCCAGTGATTACTCAATTTCCATCATACATCATACTACCACAAGCTCTCTGAACAGGTGCAGCATTTGAACGTGGGTGGATAATGGGTAAGTGCAGCATATGTATATATGCCACTGAAACAGATATACATTTTACTATAAGCATTTTTGCTAAAGCAGGTTTGTTGCAAAAATTCTTATATTTAAAACTGAAATGCACTCATGCATATTTCAAGTTTAACTATTTTATTCTTTTAAAGGGACATAAGTTACACATGCGAAACACCTGGTTTTCTAACAACTTGAGTTTCTAACAACTTTCTAAAAACTATAAAAAAAATTAAATTAAAATAAATACATAGTTTGAGGGTTTTCACATACCTAAAAAGGAAGAACTGAAGTAATACTAACGTGTTTTTTCACCCAGATGCTGGTTGAGCAAGCGGACACAAAAGGAGACCCAGAAAAGCGAATTAAACGTTTTCTTCATAAATAGGAGGCTTACCTTAAGTACTTGCCAGCTGTCGTTAGAGACAGCATCATTTACCCATTTAAAAATAGTCTATATGTCTTAAATGAAAACATAAAAGGTAACTGGTGCATTTCAGATAATTAATCCTAACTACACTTCAGTTGCATATGCATATTCTGTTGGGTGGGTCCCCCCCTCCTCTACCCCTTCCCCTTCGTACAAAAGATGGTCTGTGGGGGGTGATCTGGAGGCACATTCTGAGTACGCTTTTTTCCCTTAATCAAAATAAATTAATAATGTGTTAAAATACAATTTTTATATAATTTAGTATTCACTTTTGACATTTTTAAAACATCCTAAGAATAAATTAAATTATAAATGAAAATTCTAATGATCAAATTGTATTAGTGTATAGTTTAAAAGTGTACTTTTATTAAACTAGTACACAACAATGGCCTAGATTAAAAGTGGCACTTTTTTTGCGTAATTGAAAAAAAAACACAAACATATTTTGCACTTGCGTTAACCCGAATAGTGCAAAAAACAAACTTAATTTCCTGCGTGCGCGTGCATGTATTCCCCCATAGAGATCAATGGAGAGAAAAAAAAAAGTGGGGAAAAAAAAAAACTAACACCCGAGATTGTGCAAACTCCATCGTATTTTCACATTCCCCAAAGAAGTCAATGGAGGAAAAAAAGTTGAAAAACAAAGACCCATCTCGCCTATATCATGGCATATTCGCATTAGTAAATGTAAAATATTTACAGTAAATACATAGTTAAAATCTTTATTAAATATGAATAATGCATAAATATGTTTTATCATGTTTTTTTTTATCTGCTTAATGGCAAAGGGATATAATGCACACACGTTTATATATGTGTACATATATATTAATGTTTTTATATGTGTATACATGACTGTAAATTCAAATACATTAATATGCATGTACTAAAAAAAAAAAATATATATATATATATATATATATATATATATATATATATATATATATATATATATATATATATATATATATATATATATATATATATATATATACACACACACACAAATACATCTTAAGCAATGTGTATGTATGTGTCTCAAATTTTGTTCTTAACTGGAAATAGCTATTTAGAGCACCAAGTAAATTACAGGAGGTTTCCCTCCACATATAAGGAATTTTAGGAAATACCTCAAATTGCCAAATTTTCCAAAATTTGGCAATTTTAGGTATTAAAAAAAAAAAAAAAAAAAAAAAAAAACACTCTGTAGTGTAGCTGCCCCCCACCTCATTTACCCTCCTCCCCCTCCCAGATCGCTTTCCCACCCTCTAATCCCACCTCCACAGTATGATACAGGATACCCCCTCTTCCTCCTCCCCCCTCCCCTGCTGCTCTGGTACTTTTTTTTTGTATTGTAGCAGTCCCACTCATTAGCCCCTTAAGACCAGCGCCGTACCCTGTACGACGCTGGTCATTATGCCCTGTACGACACTGCTGTCCTGGGCCTCTCTCTGCCTTGATCTCGCTAAATGTAGCGAGATTGCGCTATTTCTGCATGCCCCATGAGTGTAGCAGTGCAGAAATAGACGGGCAGCGTTACCGATGGGAGGTGGGCGGGACCGCTACAGAAAAAAAAAAAAAAGGATTACAGGGCAGTGAGTGGGAAGGAAGGAGGGAGAGGAGACGCCTTTATTTGAAAGGGGATAAGAAAGTAAGAAAGGATGAGGAGGACACTGTATGAGGGAGGGGGTAGAAAAAAAAAATGGGTTTAAAAAAAATATATTATATATATTCCAGTACCTAAGATGGCAGCTAATAGGTAGAGGGGGGGAGATTAAAAGAGCTGTTTTTTTTTTTTTGGGGGGGGGGGGGGGGGGAATAGTAAAATAAAAATAAACAAAAAAAAAAAATAAAAATAAAAAAAAAGCCTAATATTTTCATACTGGCAGACTTTCTGCCAGTGTTTAAGATGGGGTGACCATTGGGAGGTGGGGAAGGAAAGAGAGCTGTTTGAGAGGGGTCAGGTAGGGATAGGTCTACGCTAAAGCTAAAATTAACCTTACAAGCTATCCAATTAACCCCTTGACTGCTGGGAATAATAAACGTGTGGTGCACAGCTGCAGTTAGCAGCCTTTTAATTACCAAAAAAGCAATAGCAAAGTCATATATGTCTGCTATTTCTGAACAAAAGGGATCCCAGAGAAGCTTTTAAACCCATTTGTAAATAATTTCAGTGAGAAACCTAAAGTTTGTTAAAAAGGTAATGATTTTTTTTTTTTTTTATTTGATCACATTTGGCAGTGAAATGGTGACATGAAATATTACCAAAATGGGCCTACATCAATACTTTGGGTTGTCTACAAAAAAAAAAAATATATATATATATATATATATATATATATATATATATATACACACACACACGTGAAGGGTTATTCAGGGATTCTTGACAGATATCAGTGTTACAATGTAACTCGCTAATTTTGAAACAAAAAATGGTTTGGAAATAGCAAAGTGCTACTTTTACTTATTGCCCTATAACTTGCAAAAAAACCAAACATGTAAACATTGGGTATTTCCAAACTCAGGACAAAATTTATAAACTATTTAGCATGGGTGTTTTTTGGTGGTTGTAGATGCGTGAGAGATTTTGGGGGTCAAAGTTAGAAAAATTGTGGGGGTTTTTTTTCAATTTTTTCATCATATTTTATTAAAAAAAATTATAGTAAATTATAAGATATGAAAAAAAATGATGGTATCTATAGAAATTCTATTTAATGGCGAGAAAAATGCTACATAATGTGTGGGTACAGTAAATGAGTAAGAGGAAAATTACAGCTTAACACAAACCCCGCAGAAATGTAAAAACAGCCCTGGTCCTTAACGGTAAGAAAATTAAAAAATGGTCTGGTCACTAAGGGCTAAAAAGGGACATTAAATCCATTTTTTTCTCTCTCATTATTTAGAAAGAATATACAATTTTGAACAACTTTCTAATTTACTTCTATTATCTAATTTGCTTTATTCTCTTGATATTCTTTGCTGAAAAGCATATCTAGATAGGTTCAGTAGCTGCTGATTGGTGGCTGCACATAGATACCTTGTGTGATTGGCTCACCCATGTGCATTGCCATTTCTTTAACAAAGGATATCTAAAGAATGAAGCAAATTAGATAATAGAAGCAAATTGGAATGTTGTTTAAAATTGTATTCTCTACATGAATCATGAAAGAAAAATGTTGGGTTTACTGTTCTTTTAATAGGGAATGCAGAGAGCAGTTTTAAAGAATCTATTATTAAATGTCCAATTGAGATAAAAACATAATTTATGCTTACCTGATAAATTCCTTTCTTCTGTTGTGTGATCAGTCCACGGGTCATCATTACTTCTGGGATATAACTCCTCCCCAACAGGAAATGCAAGAGGATTCACCCAGCAGAGCTGCATATAGCTCCTCCCCTCTACGTCAGTCCCAGTCATTCGACCAAGAAACAACGAGAAAGGAGTAACCAAGGGTGAAGTGGTGACTGGAGTATAATTTAAAAGATATTTACCTGCCTTAAAACAGGGCGGGCCGTGGACTGATCACACAACAGAAGAAAGGAATTTATCAGGTAAGCATAAATTATGTTTTCTTCTGTTATGTGTGATCAGTCCACGGGTCATCATTACTTCTGGGATACCAATACCAAAGCAAAAGTACACGGATGACGGGAGGGATAGGCAGGCTCATTATACAGAAGGAACCACTGCCTGAAGAACCTTTCTCCCAAAAATAGCCTCCGAAGAAGCAAAAGTGTCAAATTTGTAAAATTTGGAAAAAGTATGAAGCGAAGACCAAGTTGCAGCCTTGCAAATCTGTTCAACAGAGGCCTCATTCTTAAAGGCCCAAGTGGAAGCCACAGCTCTAGTGGAGTGAGCTGTAATTCTTTCAGGAGGCTGCTGTCCAGCAGTCTCATAGGCTAAACGTATTATGCTACGAAGCCAAAAAGAGAGAGAGGTAGCAGAAGCTTTTTGACCTCTCCTCTGTCCAGAGTAAACGACAAACAAGGAAGAAGTTTGGCGAAAATCTTTAGTTGCCTGCAAGTAGAACTTGAGGGCACGAACTACATCCAGATTGTGTAAAAGACGTTCCTTCTTTGAAGAAGGATTTGGACACAAGGATGGGACAACAATCTCTTGATTGATGTTCCTGTTAGTGACTACCTTAGGTAAGAACCCAGGTTAGTACGCAGAACTACCTTGTCTGAGTGAAAAATCAGATAAGGGGAATCACAATGTAAGGCTGATAACTCAGAGACTCTTCGAGCCGAGGAAATAGCCATTAAAAACAGAACTTTCCAAGATAACATTTTTATATCAATGGAATGAAGGGGTTCAAACGGAACACCCTGTAAAACGTTAAGAACTAAGTTTAAACTCCATGGTGGAGCAACAGCTTTAAACACAGGCTTGATCCTAGCTAAAGCCTGACAAAAGGACTGGACGTCTGGATTTTCTGACAGACGTCTGTGTAACAAGATGGACAGAGCTGAAATCTGTCCCTTTAATGAACTAGCTGATAAACCCTTTTCTAAACCTTCTTGTAGAAAAGACAATATCCTAGCGATCCTAACCTTACTCCAGGAGTAACCTTTGGATTCGCACCAGTATAGGTATTTCCGCCATATTTTATGGTAAATCCTTCTGGTAACAGGCTTCCTAGCCTGAATCAGGGTATCAATAACCGACTCAGAAAAACCACGTTTTGATAAAATCAAGCGTTCAATTTCCAAGCAGTCAGCTTCAGAGAAGTTAGATTTTGATGTTTGAATGGACCCTGTATCAGAAGGTCCTGTCTTAGAGGTAGAGACCAAGGCGGACAGGATGACATGTCCACTAGATCTGCATACCAAGTCCTGCGTGGCCAAGCAGGTGCTATTAGAATTACTGATGCTCTCTCCTGTTTGATTTTGGCAATCAATCGAGGAAGCAGCGGGAAGGGTGGAAACACATAAGCCATCCTGAAGTTCCAAGGTGCTGTCAAAGCATCTATCAGAACTGCTCCCGGATCCCTGGATCTGGACCCGTAGCGAGGAAGTTTGGCGTTCTGGCGAGACGCCATGAGATCTATCTCTGGTTTGCCCCAACGTCGAAGTATTTGGGCAAAGACCTCCGGATGAAGTTCCCACTCCCCCGGATGAAGAGTCTGGCGACTCAAGAAATCCGCCTCCCAGTTCTCCACTCCCGGGATGTGGATTGCTGACAGGTGGCAAGAGTGAGACTCTGCCCAGCGAATTATCTTTGATACTTCCGTCATTGCTAGGGAGCTTCTTGTCCCTCCCTGATGGTTGATGTAAGCTACAGTCGTGATGTTGTCCGACTGAAACCTGATGAACCCCCGAGTTATTAACTGGGCCCAAGCCAGAAGGGCATTGAGAACTGCTCTCAATTCCAGAATGTTTATTGGAAGGAGACTCTCCTCCTGATTCCATAGTCCCTGAGCCTTCAGAGAATTCCAGACAGCGCCCCAACCTAGTAGGCTGGCGTCTGTTGTTACAATTGTCCAGTCTGGCCTGCTGAATGGCATTCCCCTGGACAGGTGTGGCCGATGAAGCCACCATAGAAGAGAATTTCTGGTCTCTTGATTCAGATTCAGAGTAGGGGACAAATCTGAGTAATCCCCATTCCACTGACTTAGCATGCATAATTGCAGCGGTCTGAGGTGTAGGCGTGCAAAAGGTACTATGTCCATTGCCGCTACCATTAAGCCGATCACCTCCATGCATTGAGCTACTGACGGGTGTTGAATGGAATGAAGGACGCGGCATGCATTTTGAAGTTTTGTTAACCTGTCTTCTGTCAGGTAAATCTTCATTTCTACAGAATCTATAAGAGTCCCCAAGAATGGAACTCTTGTGAGAGGAAAGAGAGAACTCTTCTTTTCGTTCACTTTCCATCCATGCGACCTTAGAAATGCCAGAACTAATTCTGTATGAGACTTGGCAGTTTGAAAGCTTGAAGCTTGTATTAGAATGTCGTCTAGGTACGGAGCTACCGAAATCCCTCGCGGTCTTAGTACCGCTAGGAGGGCACCCAGAACCTTTGTGAAGATTCTTGGAGCCGTAGCCAATCCGAATGGAAGAGCTACAAACTGGTAGTGCCTGTCTAAGAAGGCAAACCTTAGATACCGGTGATGATCTTTGTGGATCGGTATGTGAAGGTAAGCATCCTTTAAATCCACTGTGGTCATGTACTGACCCTCTTGGATCATGGGTAAGATTGTCCGAATAGTTTCCATTTTGAACGATGGAACTCTTAGGAATTTGTTTAGAGTCTTTAAATCTAAGATTGGCCTGAAAGTTCCCTCTTTTTTGGGAACCACAAACAGGTTTGAGTAGAACCCTTGTCCTTGTTCCGACCACGGAACCGGATGGATCACTCCCATTGTTAACAGATCTTGTACGCAGCGTAGAAACGCTTCTTTCTTTATCTGGTTTGTTGACAACCTTGACAGATGAAATCTCCCTCTTGGGGGAGATAATTTGAAGTCTAGAAGGTATCCCTGAGATATGATCTCTAGTGCCCAGGGATCCTGAACATCTCTTGCCCAGGCCTGGGCGAAGAGAGAGAGTCTGCCCCCTACTAGATCCGGTCCCGGATCGGGGGCTCTCGGTTCATGCTGTCTTTGGGGCAGCAGCAGGTTTCCTGGCCTGCTTGCTTTTGTTCCAGGACTGGTTAGGCTTCCAGCCTTGCCTGTAACGAGCAACAGCTCCTTCCTGTTTTGGTGCAGTGGAGGTTGATGCTGCTCCTGTTTTGAAATTCCGAAAGGGACGAAAATTAGACTGTCTAGCCTTAGCTTTGGCCTTGTCTTGAGGTAGGGCGTGGCCCTTACCTCCCGTAATGTCAGCGATAATTTCTTTCAAACCGGGCCCGAATAAGGACTGCCCCTTGAAAGGTATATTAAGTAATTTGGACTTAGAAGTAACATCAGCTGACCAGGATTTTAGCCACAGTGCCCTGCGTGCCTGTATGGCGAATCCTGAGTTCTTAGCCGTAAGTTTGGTTAAATGTACTACGGCCTCCGAAATGAAAGAATTAGCTAGTTTAAGGACTCTAAGCCTGTCCGTAATGTCGTCTAGCGTAGAGGAACTAAGGTTCTCTTCAAGCGACTCAATCCAAAATGCTGCCGCAGCCGTAATCGGCGCGATACATGCAAGGGGTTGTAATATAAAACCTTGTTGAACAAACATTTTCTTAAGGTAACCCTCTAATTTTTTATCCATTGGATCTGAGAAAGCACAGCTATCCTCCACCGGGATAGTGGTACGCTTAGCTAAAGTAGAAACTGCTCCCTCCACCTTGGGGACCGTTTGCCATAAGTCCCGAGTGGTGGCGTCTATTGGAAACATCTTTCTAAATATTGGAGGGGGTGAGAACGGCACACCGGGTCTATCCCACTCCTTAGTAACAATTTCAGTTAGTCTCTTAGGTATAGGAAAAACGTCAGTACTCGCCGGTACCGCAAAGTATTTATCCAACCTACACAGTTTCTCTGGTATTGCAACAGTGTTACAATCGTTGAGAGCTGCTAAGACCTCCCCTAGTAGTACACGGAGGTTCTCCAATTTAAATTTAAAATTTGAAATATCTGAGTCCAATCTGTTTGGATCAGAACCGTCACCCACAGAATGAAGCTCTCCGTCCTCATGCTCTGCGAGCTGTGACGCAGTATCAGACATGGCCCTAGCATTGTCAGCGCACTCTGTTCTCACCCCAGAGTGATCACGCTTGCCTCTTAGTTCAGGTAATTTAGACAAAACTTCAGTCATAACAGTAGCCATATCTTGTAATGTTATCTGTAATGGCCGCCCAGATGTACTAGGCGCCAAAATATCACGCACCTCCCGGGCGGGAGATGCAGGTACTGTCGCGTGAGGCGAGTTAGTCGGCATAACTCTCCCCTCGCTGTTTGGTGAAATTTGTTCACATTGTACAGATTGACTTTTATTTAAAGTAGCATCAATACAGTTAGTACATAAATTTCTATTGGGCTCCACCTTGGCATTGGAACAAATGACACAGATATCTTCCTCTGAGTCAGACATGTTTAACACACTAGCAAAAAACTTACAACTTGGTTATAATCTTTTTTAGCAAAAAACGTACTGTGCCTCAAAGAGGTACTAACGATTAAATGACAGTTGAAATAATGAACTGAAAAACAGTTATTGCATCAAATTTTAAAACAACACAACTTTTAGCAAAGGTTTGTTCCCATTAGTAAAAAACAACACTAATTAAATTTGTACATAAGAAAACAAAACAACGTTTTTTATACACAGTCACTATAAGAATTCTCACAGCTCTGCTGAGAGAATTTACCTCCCTTCAAAGAAGTTTGAAGACCCCTGAGATCTGTCAGAGATGAACCGGATCATGCAGGACATATAAAAGTAGCTGACTGGAATTTTTTGATGCGTAGCAAAGAGCGCCAAAAACGGCCCCTCCCTCTCCCACACAGCAGTGAAGAGAAACGAAACTGTCACAATTAAAGCAAAAAACTGCCAAGTGGAAAATAATGCCCAAACATTTATTCACACAGTACCTCAGCAATGTAAACGATTCTACATTCCAGCAAAAACGTTTAACATGAGAATAGTTATTAAAAGGATTAGTGACCTTAACACAGTAGTTCCGGTGAAATACCATCCCCAGAATACTGAAGTGTATACATACATGTCATTTTAACGGTATGGCAGGCTTTTCTCATCAATTCCATTCAGAAAACAAAAACTGCCACATACCTCAATGCAGATTCATCTGCCCGCTGTCCCCTGATCTGAAGCCTTTACCTCCCTCAGATGGTCGAGAACAGCAATATGATCTTAACGACTCCGGTTAAAATCATAGTAAAAAAATCTCTGTCAGATTCTTCCTCAAACTCTGCCAGAGAAGTAATAACACGCTCCGGTGCTATTTTAAAATAACAAACTTTTGATTGAAGTCATAAAAACTAAGTATAATCACCATAGTCCTCTCACACATCCTATCTAGTCGTTGGGTGCAAGAGAATGACTGGGACTGACGTAGAGGGGAGGAGCTATATGCAGCTCTGCTGGGTGAATCCTCTTGCATTTCCTGTTGGGGAGGAGTTATATCCCAGAAGTAATGATGACCCGTGGACTGATCACACATAACAGAAGAAAAATATTTAGCACTGTCTCTGCAAAGGCTAAATAAATACAGAGCTCACATAGCTATACCAGTGGTTTGAGGTTGTGTTTGATTTGCTGCCTAAGAGTATTAAAAGATATGACTTTATTTAGAAAGTTATTACTTTGGTCTTATGATTTTTTTAAGCCCCATCCCTGCTCCTGCCCACGACATATCACAATTTTGCTGCGGGGGGTGGGGGGTAGCTGTGTTTGTCAGACGTCACAGGGATGATACATTTATTTCATATTCAAAAGCCAGCACAAATCATGACAACCAGAAGGTGACTGTATACAACAGAGCCGGATTATCCTGCATTCCAGGGCACAAGCGGTGCAAAAAAAAAAATGTGCCCCAGCGCTGGGTGAAATTCCCTTTAGCCAGGAGAGGTGCGTGAGTTACAGCAGCACTACTCCCAGTTCAGCTGTGTAATTATATAGCCACAGGTTGCTTCAGCAGTGTGCGTGCTGATAGTGACTTGTAGGGGGGCTTCCAGAGTTAAATTCAGTGACAAGAGTGAGAGTTCTGCTTTCAGCTTCTGGATTTATGCTCCTCTCTCTCTTTTCTTTCCTTTGTGTTTCAAAAATCTGAGCCCTCACTAATTAGCCCTTTGTGACAGGCAGCGCTGTATCTTCTGTTTGTCCCTTCAACCTTCATATTTGTGGAGCCTTTGTGTAACGGTAAGGTACAGGAGTTTACATAAGTGTGCTGTCTCTCAGCCCCCCCCTTTCAAAGCCCCCTTCTCAGCATCTAAACCCCCCTCATAACAAGGCAGTTCTATTAGCTAGTTCCCACAGTCCCCTTGTTACCCTCTCTGCCCCCCTTTCACACACATAGATTCCTGGACCTCTTTTTATTTGATCGCATTTGGCAGTGAAATGGTGGCGTGAAATGGTGGCATGAAACATACCAAAATGGGCCTACATCAATACTTTGGGTTGTCTACTAAATAAAATATATATAGTTTTGATAGATAAATATAAAAAAGGCTCTATTTCTGTTTAAATGTAGTGATGGCAAAAATGCTAAAAAGCTCTGGTCTTTTGGAGAAATTTTTTTTCCTTAAGGGGTTAAAGGGACATGAAACCCAATTTTTTTCATTTCATGATGCAGATAGAGAATACAATTTAAAAAAAGTTTCCAATTTACTTCTATTATCAATTTTGCTTTGTTCTTTTTTTATTCTTTGTTGAATATCTAGATAAGTAGCATGCACATTTCTGCAGCACATGGCAGGAAGTAGTGCTGACATTTATTGCTCTTGCTAATGTATAACATTTTTGTAAAGCTGCTGTCATATAGTGCTGCCGACAAGTGCAAAGGAAAACAAGAAAATTTGATAATGGAAGTCAACTGGAAAGTTGTTATAAATCGTATGTTCTATCTGAATCATGAAATATTTTTTGGGCTTTTATGTCCCTTTACATACTCTTCTGTTCAGGGATGCTTCCCATTTCTTTTGTCCTTTCCTTGAACCCCCTTAGCCTACAAGCCCAGCTGTCCTGTGTAGACCACCTTCATGTAAGGGGATGCACTACAGTTGGAAACTCTTGGTAGGGCCTTCTACCCATTTGCTTCTTATAAATGCTACTTTTGCATATTGTGGGCTCCCTTTATATAAGGCCAGACGGATGAGGTTCGTATTCTTGAACTTTGTCTGCCCAGCCTTGCGGCAAGCAGGCAGCGGTACGCTGCTCGCAGTTACCAGATTGTGCAATGCCGCCCCAGCTTGTGTGTGGTCAATCGCGCACCAGAGGGGGCTATCAATAATCTTGATCTGATCAGATCGAGATGATTGCAATCCGCAAACTATAAGTGTAGCGGATAGGTTAAGTAGCAGCAGTCGACTTAACTAGCTTTTCAGGCTTGCTCTGAGGGCGACTGAAATGCTTGGGCTGCGAAGCAGGTATCGCTGCTTATTAAATAGAGCCCTATATGTTTATAGAGCTGCAGAATCTGTTTGAGCTCTGCAAATATATCATAATAATACTAATACTAAATAATAATAATAATGCAAAAAAAACCCGCATGTGAAGCACTTTGCACATCTCTTTTTAACAGACTATAATAGCCACTCAACTAATAAATATGAATACTAAGTCTAACTTAGCACAGGGATACGTCCCAGCTTTCAAAATACAACATGGGAAGCAGGGAATTGACGTCAGGGGAGGTCTGAGGGCATGTCTAGGTGGGTAAAGGATTAGCAGCCTGGGCTTGGTGTGGCTGTATCATGTCCAAAAGTACTCTGTGGGCAGGGTTTTGCACATTAAGAGCAGGCCTGGCAAAGTACAATCTTTTAAGCAAAATATGTTTAATCTAGCACATAAATCTATACGCTAGATAAATCAAGGCAATGTTCAGCGACCCTTTAAAGCCTTAAATACTAATGAACTGGACCTGTCTCCTCACACTTAAAAGAGAACTACATTTAGGTTAAAGGGACACTGAACCCAAATTTTTTCTTTCGCGATTCAGATAGAGCATGCAATTTTAAGCAACTTTCTAATTTATGCCCATTATCAAATTTTCCTCGTTCTCTTGCCATCTTTATTTGAAAAAGGCATCCAAGCTTTTTTCTTGGTTCAGTACTCTGGGCAGCACTTTTTTATTGGTGGATGAATTTATCCACCAATCAGCAAGGACAACCAAGGTTGTTCACCAAAAATGGGCCTGCATCTTAAATTACATTCTTGCATTTCAAATAAAGATACCAAGAGAATAAAGAAAATGTGATAATAGGAGTAAATTAGAAATTTCATGCTCTATCTGAATCACAAAAGAAAAAAAATTTGGGTTCAGTGTCCCTTTAAGCTTGCTGCAACCAATACTATACCCGCTGAATACATAAATATGAGGTCATATTCAGCCATATTGTGTTTGAGGAAAGCGAACTGGTTTGGTGAAACATTTATTAAAAAAAAAAATCTTTACCTGCTTGTTGAAAGACTTGCTTGCTATAGGTGTCCAGGAACTAAATCTGGTCTGGTTGATGACAGTCTGCTGCAAGCTGGGATGATCTCTAACTGACATCTCTGTGTCTCCTGCCTGGAGTCCCACACTCTCTAGATGCCATCGCTTCACGCTATGTGGGCGGAACCTCAATGAATCTGCCATGGAGTCTTCACTGTGCAGCAAAATCAAATTATCTCCTGCATAAGTGCAAAATATACTTTTTTTAAATGCAAAAAACATACTCTCAAATAGTGTAATGCTCCTTCGTCATTTACACATCAAAATCATTTAAATGTACAAACCAGGCAGCCAAAATTAATTAATTCTTTATGACCAGCTTGAATTGTGAAACTCCATTCCAGAGAATATTGCGACCTCCACCAAGCTTATCTATTTGATTTGTTACTCATTAGCTATTTCAATTATGTCAGTGCTTTTACTGCTTATTTGCTCCTCATATTTAAAACATTTATAGCTTTAGTCATCAAATATTCCCAAACCTCCATCATTACCCTCAATGACTAATTGTTGCTTCCTATATCAATGCCTATGTATGTTGCCATCTATAGGCCGTTTCCTGTATTGCACTGCTCTATTTAGAGATGATCATCCCTATTGCCCCTTCATGTCTACAAAGAAATCAGCCAAAATAAATAATCAAAATGGTCACACAAGCCCCTACTGCTTCAGTGTAGGAGAGCACCATTCTAATCAATGCCCCCTTCTCTCCTACCCCAAGTATTACTAGACTGACACTAACCTCAACTGCCTCAATGAAGGAGAACGCCATTCTAAGCAATGCCCCCCTTCTCTCCTTCCCCAAGTATTACTATACTGTAAACTCATAAACGTTGCTCACAGCTCCTGCAATCAGTATATATTGCATAATTTATATGTTTTATTTTATAGAGTTTTAAATAAAATAGAAAATTATACATTCAAAAGAAACACAAGAACAGCGTTACGTTACACCATATATTGTGGCATAGGATAGTGTAATAGCCAGGACCGGCAGTTTAGCTCTTCAATATATCATAAGATGGTTCAATTGCTTTCATGCCTGAATAAGACAAAGGGCCTTATGAGCAAAACCTCATCAGCATGGAGAGAAATCACACAAAATCTTTGGGGGGGTTTATTTTAGCATTATATTGCAATGCATGTGTTTCTCCTTCAGAACCAGAAGACTATATAGCTAGATAAACAGCTCTAAGGCTAAAATTAGCTTTTCTAAAATTATTTGAGGGACTTCACTGTACGGACGAGAAGTCTTATATCATCTCGCCAGAGTGGAGAGCTTTAGATCATAGGGCCCTGAGTCTCAATAATCATAACCAAATGAGAAGTCTTGTTGTGAACAAGGCCTGCTTTATGATTGGACCAGGTGGACTGCTAAACCAAGGCAGCCCTTGACAGGGGCAGCACATAGGGAGAGCATTTTCTGGATAATATTGTTTTAAAACAGAAATTACTCTTATATGATGCCCATCTGCTTGTTCTCATGCCAATGTTTAAGCTCTGAGACAACAGACTATGGTTGGGTTTAAACTGTAGTGTGCAAAGAGTTGAGGGGAGTCATTTTATGCTTGGTCCCAGGCAGCAAAGTGTCTTGAGCTAGCACTGGGTGTGAGGCTACTGCTATGTATAGAAAATAGTTTGTGTGGTGTGAACATATTGGGCGCAATCCGATATACGGCATAGTTTTCGGCGCAAGCGAGGGAACCCGCGCCGCCCGTAATTTTACCTCGCAACTCGAGCTATCCAATATACTGCACCGTCAGATGCTAAACTGGAGTAAGTAGGAAAAAACGGAGATCAACTAAAATGTGCGCAAATACACATTTAAGTTGTCGCAAGTACTTACGCCAGTATTTTGTTCACGTAAAGTCTCAATAAAGAGTAGTTTTATGCAAATTAGGCTACGAATCGTAAAAAATAACCGCCAGTTCTAAAAGATGCGCCACGTAATTACGCCATTCAAAATTCATACATAAACCTATGCGCAGCCGCCATTTTCTTTAGTGTGTTTGGTTGTTTCTTGGAGATACAGCATACTACAGCAAGTACAGTTATTTAGTAAGAGCAGTGAGAGAGGCGCAATTCATCAAAGTTAGGTCGGATTTTTGTTTGGTTAAGCCTGTACATACACTTTTTTTTACCTATTGCACCCATTTTGCATACATACATACATATACAAAATACACAACACTTTTTTTTCTAACACCTCACACATTTTATTTATCTTTTACAGTGTGATATGCTGAGTGTTTGGTTGTGATTGAAGTGGGAGTGAGTGTGAAGTTTGAGGATGACAGGGAGAGGTAGGGCGGAGGGGAGTTGCAGGGAGAGGATTATGGACAGGAGGAGCAGCAGGGTCCCCGTCAGGGAGTAAGTGGAGTGGGGAGAGGGAGAGCCAGAAGGGATGATGGGAGTGTGTTTGCCCCGAGACCAGGCACACTTAGAAGAGGGATAGAGGGTGCACATGAGGACAGAAGGGGGGGGAGGTGGGAGAGGATAGGGAGGAACCCACATCAGGGAGGAAGCCAGGTGGCCACGGACGATGAGATGCCCAAACTTCTCGTTCGCAGAGAATTTAGCGCTAGTGCAGGCCGTCATGGAGAACCACACTGCCCTCTTTGGCCAGGAGAAGGGCAAAGGAGTTGCCCGTCGGCATAAGGATGCATGGCTGTTGGTCAAGGAGGCAGTAAACAGCGTGGCCCAGCAGGGGACTGTCGACGGCCTAAAGAAAAGATGGAATGATTGCAAGAGGCGGGTGAAGGAGAAAATGGGCCAATAAGCCATGCACCAGAGGGGAACAGGCGGTGGTCCTCCCCAGGAGGCTGAATATAATGAATGGCAGGAGATAATACGCAGGTCCCTGAGCGTCACAGCAGTCCGTGGACTTCCAGGGGCTCATGACTCAGGGGCTGCAACATCAGCACAGCATGCTGGTGAATAACATCCCACACACCAGTAGTATATGTATTTGAGATATAACATCCTTTAATGTCACACGTTCATGTACACAATGAGGAGCATGGTATTTGGCCTACTAACAAAAACATCTACGATTATATTTCACATTAAAGGGACATTAAACCAAATCTTGTTATTTCATTATTCAGATAGAGAATACCGTTTTAAACATCCCAATTTACTTCTATTATCTAATTTGCTTCATCATTCTGATATTCTTTGTTTATTAAATATCAATGCACATGGGTGAGCCAATCACGAGGCATTGATGTGCAGCCACCAATCAGCAGCTTCTAAGCCTATCTAGATATGCTTTTCAGCAAAGAATATCAAGAGAATGAAGAAAAATAGGTAATGGAAGTAAATTAGAAAGTTGTTTAAAATTGCATGCTCTAGCTGACTCATGAAAGAACAAAAATGGGTTTAATGTCCATTTAATGCTACTTAACACATTGAAATTCATGATATGAGGTGGAATAGTGAAATACTAACATGTCTCAGAGTAACACAGGCCACATGTAGGGTTTTCAGTAAATGGACACTATAGCCATCACAATACTTTTAGCTCAAGAAAGCACGTTATGTGCCTACATCAGGCTAAAGGAAATTGTGTGACCATAGTGTCACTTAAAGAACACATTTTCTCCATCACTGACATGTACACAGAACTATTGTATGAAATACATACATGTATACTTTGCATATTAAAAACCCTTATATCACAAATCACAATGTGCACATGCATGTTATAGAGTTTGACATGAGAATGAGTATAGGCCCTAGCATGTATCAATGTACATTGTATGCCCACATATATGATTGTACTAATCCCTCTCATCATTTGACTCCTCCACAGAACCTCCTGTCACCAGGGTGCAAACGGGCATGCATCCACCAGTCCAAAGAATGCCTCCACCGCAACCACCAGTCCAAAGAATCCATCAACAAGGACAGTATGCTCCCAGGCATGAGCTGGGTTGGACTGCCTCTGTTGAGGACCCAGACGTGATGCCACCAACATTGGCAGACGAGCACTGGCAAGATACCTGGCTGGAGGATTATTCTTTTGGCTTTGAGGGGGAGCCAAGTCAGCCTCAAAGGGTACATGTATTTACCCCCCCACCCCCCAATATCAGGCCAGTCAGGGCTTTTACGCACAGGATATGCAAACTGGACAGGCTGAGTGGTCGCACACCAGTCGGCAATGGGACTACCAGTCCACCCGGAGAGCTCCACCATCCGCTTCCCTTAGAAGAGCTCCACCATCTGAAGGAGCATATAGCTGTATTTGTGCCTGATGCAGCACCAGCTGTATTTGTGCCTGATGCAGCACCAGCTAGAGCTGAACCTGCGCCTAGAATCCCTGCTGGTCAACAGCCTGTAGATCCTATGTATTCTCCTCTGGGCGACGAATACATTTCCCTCCAGAGGAGGCTCATAGCAAGCTGTGAGAGAAGACAACGAGACCAACGCAGGTTTTACAGGAGACAACAGACTTTACTCCAGCGTTCCATTGAGCTGCAACGGGACATGGCAGCATCTTTAAATGGAATAGTCCAAAACCAGTCTCAGATGATGAGTTATTTCTGATATGCAGATGGACAACAGATGGCGGGAACAAAACCAACTGTTGGGTGTGTTGGTGGAGCACGTCACACACCAGCAGGACACTGCCTCCAGCTGAATCATCTGAATCCGCCCAACCCAGGAGATCCACTCCAGGCACCTCAGAACCCTCAAAGAAAATAATAAATATTCTTATAGTTGACCATAAATCTTGTCCTCTGTTATTTACCATATAATTGTCATCCACATCCAAGTGAGGTGTGTTTTAGTACAGTAATATTGTCAAAACATAATACCTGTGTGGAAATGGCCCAAAAAAGGTATTATCATGTTTATGACATATTCCTGTTCTATAAACCACATCACATAATTGTGTATGAAGGGTACATATAGTAATATTCACTTATAAGATGTAAATCAAGGTTTCTCACATCCAATATAAATTGACACATGGGTATATCTAACTAATAATGTATTTACAAAAGGCGTGAACATAAAAGGTATAAACATCCATTTTCATCATTCTTAATGATAGTCAATAAATCATAGTGACCTAAACATGAATTAAACAAATGAGAAATATACAGTAATTAGGGTGGTTAAGGGAAGGGGGTTGGGATGTAGTAGTTTCACTTACATGCAGTGGAAATTCTGCAAGACATGATATATACACATGCAATGGTCGGTGAGGTACTGTCAAACATAATACATGTGAATGTTACGGTTTACTGTACTTATGAACAAGTAACTTACAGGTGAAGTATTCCCGGATGACATAATCCCTCACTTCATTCCCCCTCAGTGTCCCCCTGTCCACATCCTCAGGTACAGGAATCAGCTGCTGCTGCTGCTCTTGGTCAATGTCCCCCATTAAACGTGTGTCCACAGCAATGTTGTGTAGAATACAACAAGCATTGACAATGGAACACACTTTGTTGGGGTTATACTGTAGAGCTCCGCCTGTAACATCCAGACACCTGAATCTGGTTTTTAGTAGGCCAAAGCTCCTTTTGATTACATTTCTTGTTCGTATGTGGGCCTCCTGGTACCTGAGTTGTGGCTCTGTAAGGGGGTGCACCAAGGGGGTTAATAGCCATGGTCTGCAGCCGTACCCTGCGTCACCTGTCATGTAACATATGTATTCTGATTACTACAGGTACATCATGTGCTTAAAGGGACATAACATGGATTTCATTTAAAAGATATATTTAACAAAAACATTAAATTGGTGCATTGTAAGCAATCTACTTTTATGCCAGGATTAGTCTAGACCAAAATTCTATTTTAAAGGACCAGTCAACACAGTAGATTTGCATAATCAGCAAATGCAAGATAACAAGACAATGCAATAGCACTTAGTCTAAAATTCAAATGAGTATTAGATTTTTTTTTCTGACAATTTTAAAACTTATGTCTTTTTCCACTCCCCCTGTACCATGTGACAGCCATCAGCCATTCACAAATGCATACACACTTATTCTTGCACATGCTCAGTAGGAGCTGGTGACTCAAAAAGTTTAAATATAAAAAGACTGTGCACATTTTGTTAATGGAAGTAAATTGGAAAGTTGTTTAAAATGGCATGCTCTATCTGAACAATGAAAGTTTAATTTTGATCGAGTGTCCCTTTAATGATTCAGATAGAACATGCCATTTTAAGAAAATGTCCTTTTAAAGGGACAGTCAACACCAGAATTTTTGTTGTTTAAAAAGATAGATAATCCCTTTATTACCCATTCTCCAGTTTTGCATAACCAACACAGTTATATTAACCCCTTAATGACCACAATGTACCCTGTATGTCACTGGTCGTTAAGGGTTTTTTCAGGACATAATAGCACAAGTCTGGCAAGAACATGCTATTAATGCCCTCCCTCCAGAAGGCTTTGTGGAATAGAGCAGTCGCAACGCTGGTGGCAAGACCGCGCTTTAAAACAATCAAGTCCCAAAAAAAGGCCAGCGACATATAGGGTACGTCGCTGGTCCTTAAGGGGTTAATACACGTTTTACTTCTGTGACTAACTGGTATCTAAGCATCTTCTGTCCTCCCCTAATCACATGACTATTAGTTATTTTGCATATAGTTGCATTTTAGCCAATTAGTGCAGTGTCTGCCACTAGCCACGAGCGTGATCACAATGCTATCTATATGGCCTACATGAGCTTGCTCTCCCCTGCTGTGAAAAGTAAATAAAATAGAGGCGGCCTTCAAGGGCTTAGAAATTAGCATATGAGCCTTCCTAGGTCTGCTTTCAACTAGAATACCAAGAGAACAAAGCAAAATTGTTGATAAAAGTAAACTGGAAAGTTGTTTAAAATTAAATGCCCTATTTGAAAAATGAGGTTTTTTTTTTACTTTACTGTCCCTTTAAGTGAAAACCTATTTATAGTATACTGTCCCTTTAAAGGGACATGAAACACACATTTCTTGTTTCACAAGTTAAAAAGAACCTGCAATTTTCTAAAACTTTATAATTTACTTCTATTATGTAATTTGCTCCATTGTCTTGATATCATTTGCCGACAAATCTACTTTTATGCCAGGATTAGTTTAAAGGGACATGAAAAACTTTTTTTTAGTTCATGATTCAAATAAAACATGCAATTTTAAACAACTTTCCAATTTACTTATTACATGCTCTTGATATCTTTTGTTGAAACGCATATCTGAATAGGCTCAGTAGCTGCTGATTGGTGGCTGTACATAGATGCCTTGTGTGATTGGCTCACCCATATGCATTACTATTTCTTCAACAAAGGATATCTGATGAATGAAGCAAATTAAATAAAAGAAGTAAACTGGAATGTTGTTTAACATTTTATTTTATAACTAAATCATGAAAGAAATATATTGGGTTGCATGCCCTTTTAATGATTCAGATAGAACATGCCATTTTTAGAAAATGTCCTTTTAAGTGAAAACCTATTTATAGTATACTGTTCCTTTAAAGGGACATGAAACACACATTTCTTGTTTCATGAGTTAAAAAAACCCTGCAATTTTCTTCAACTTTATAATTTACTACTATTATGTAATTTGCTCCATTCCCTTGATATCATTTGCTGACAAGCATATTAGATATGCTCATTAGCTGCTGATAGTTGGCTGCACATCGATGCCTCATATGATTGGTTCATCTATGTGCATTGCTATTTTTTCAACAAAGGATATCTAAAGAATAAATCAAATGAGATAATAGAAGTGAATTGTAATGTTGTTTAACATTGTATTCTCTATCTGAAACATGAGAATTATTTTGTGTTTAGTGTCCCTTTAGCAGAAATATACAGACAGAATGAAGGTACTCACCAAGCAGCCATCCTCCCGAGAGTGTTCCATTTTCAAACATCTGGAATAAGGAGGTCTGGCGCAGGATGTAGGAATCATTTGCACTCCCCGGGAAGCCTGCATACACATGTGTGAATTTCAGAGTGGTATCGCAGACCATCTGGCAATTCAATGAGTAAAACCCTTTCCTGTTAATATAGAGGAGTGGCTCCTCATGTGGGGCCACGATAGCACATGTGTGCAATCAATTGCCCCCATGACATTGGGAATACCCCCCAGTCGATAGAAGCCTTGTTTAAGACGGTCCCATTCCTGGGGGGTACGGGGGAAATGAATGTATCGCTGTGTCTGGTTATCTAGAGCAGGCAAAACCTCCCCTAGAATCCTGGAGAAGGTAGACTGCGCTAGGCCAGACACAAGCCCCTCTGTTGACTGGTATGAGCCGGATGCCAGGAAGTGTACAACACACAACAGCTTCTGCATACCAGTCAGAGCTTGGTTCCTATTCGCTTGAGGGTCAATATCATCCTTCAAGATCTCATATAGGTCAATGAGGCTTGCAGATGTCAAGCAATATTTTTCCCTGACCTCCACTTCTGTCATCCCAAACAGGGTGACCCTAACCCTGTGTACCCTTGGTGCTCTTCCCCTCTGCTGATGCCTTCGTCTTATAGGCCCTGCTGGCCTATGGCCAGCTGCAGCAACAGCAGCATGGGGAGCACCAGGAACAGGGACAACAGCAGGAGGAGCAGGGAGGGCAGCAGCTGGAGCAGGGACAGCTACAGCACCATGACCAGGGACCTCAGCAGCAGGGATACCATCCAAAACAGGGGCTTGTAGGGGTTCCAGCACCCCTTGTGCCCCACGACACTGTCTAACTCTAAATGCAATATACTGCAAGGGAAACATGGTGGCTAATGAGGGTGTGCATTGGCAGGTGTTTTAAGGCTGCAGGTGAGAGGTTGTACTGTTTGTGATTGGTTTGACACACTTGCAGGGGGAGCAATTATGAATGCTTAGATGTTTAACTGTTTGAGATCTGCTGCTCATATGTATGTGATTATGTATGTGTCTGTTAAGCCCTCAGAGAGTTACGTTGGTTTGTTAGTCAGTGCAAGGGTTACTGCGCCTGCAATTTGTGGCGAGATGAAAATGGAGTAGATATTCTGAAATATGCGCGCGTAAGTCCTTAAGCTGTATATTGGATACCAAACTGCTCGTGTTTTGTATGTCAGTCTATGGACCAAAAAACTACGGGCGAAGGCAGAAATATACGAGCGTAACTTTTAAGTTACGCCGTATATAGGATACCAAACCCGCGCAAAATTTGGCATCGCCGTATTTTGCCGGCGACGATTTTTATCGGATCGCGCCCATTAGCTGCAGTCTATTATAGAAGATATGTTGTTCACAAACAACATTTAAATTAGCATATAGTATTTTTACTACTTCTGTACAGTAAAAAATACTGGTGTTTTAAAAAAAATTAGGGATAACGCAAATGATGCCTAAATATCCAAAATGACACTGTTTTTAGCAATTTTTTTCAATTAACCTGTGACATATGTTGCTAGCTTGTTTCACCTAAAGTAAATGTTTATTTATATATAATTGTGTTGTACTACATTCCAATTTAAAGGGATATGAAATCCAACATTTTTCTTTCATGAATCAGATAGAGCATGCAATTTTAAACAACTTTCTAATTTACTTCTATTATCAATTTGTCTTTGTTCTCTTGGTATATTTTGTTGAAAAGCAGAAATGTAATTTTAGGAGCCGGGCCCTTTCTGGAGCATTATATGGCAGCAGTTTTACAAGAATGTTATCCATTTGCAAGAGCACTATATGGCAGCACTATTTCCTGCCATGTACTGCTGCAGATGCCTACCTAGGTATCTCTTAAACAAAGAATATCATGGGAACGATGCAAATTTGATAATAGAAGTAAATTGGAAACTGGCATGCTCTGTCACTCTCAATCAGAAAAGGGTTTCATATCCCTTTAAGAACAGTGTAACTACTAAGTATGACTGAAATATAACTTAATTAAATCAGTTGTAAATTCTTACTTTTTAATATTAATTTTTAACAAATTAGTAAAATAGACTATAGATAAGGGAAGTTATAATTCAAGACAGAATGAATTTACAAAATAAGTAGAGTGATTTCTAATTTTTGTTTTAACTAAATAAGCACATCTCACATCCTATCAGTATACACGTGCTTCATATAGCATTTAAACATTATTTTTGGTTAATTAGCATATTCAAAACAATGAGTTTTTGCATATCTAACATTAAAAAAAATGTAGCTATAAACTTTAACAGACAAAAAGACCATTCATTTATATAAAATGAGCCCGGATATGTGATTTTCTTTGTGCAGCATTGTGTTAAACAAAATTCTGTTTCTGGAAAGAAAAAGAAAAAACAAAACAATTATATTCACCTGTTATTTCTTCACTGGTTTGTGTAAAAGATATTCTCAGCTCGCTCAGATTGAGTCCCTGTGTGCTGGAATGGGCGTGGCCGTGTTCTGTATCCAAGGAGACGAATCAACAAATTCTGAACGCTGTGACTTCAGTGCATTCCTCTTGTGTTCAGTAGTATTAGCCCTAGCTTATTATGATGTATACTTTGTGCCTACATTTATTATGGATGTATTACATTTATAGATGTGAACACACTTTTCTTATTGAAAGCTTAATAGTGAAAGGCATTTTATATTTTGAATAAACACATTATTAGCTCATTATTTCTTATACCTTGTAAAACTGCTCTGACTGCAATATGTTAAAAAAAATAGTTTTTTTGCTTCACAACTTAATGCCATTTTAGAAATAAAAACGCTTTTTTTTTTTTAAATAAATTTAAATATGTTATGTGTTTTATAATAACGCATGACATTATAGTACCAAAGGAAAAAACTAAAAGAAAATCTGCCCTCCAATCAAACCTTCCTAACAATGTTGATCATATGCACACGTGACGTAATATATGTACCTTCTGAACTACTTAACACCTTGAAATGATATGTAAAATGATTAGTTATGCGTAATCGTAATAAAACAACATTAATTTTTTATTTTGCCCATTTTTTAATGTAATTTAGCTCTTAAAATTGTGTATTTTGGAATTATCAGAAATGGAAATGCACACTCCAGACTTCACAAGTCTAACCATGCTACATGCTGTATCTTTCTATGAAAAATAATGTGTTATAAAAAAACACCAATGTGTTGTCAAAAAAATAAGTGAACAAAGTGAAACAGAAAATTGAGAATAATACACTGTGCACACCTGTTACATAAAACTGGAGTGTTTGGAAAGAGGAAATCCTCTATATAAAAAGTACGACCCTTTGCATCAACTGTGGAACATTGTGCTGCAGGTATTAACCCTTAAAGGGACATAATACTCATATGCTAAATCACTTGAAAGTGATGCAGTATAACTGTAAAAATCTGGGGGTCCATCCGATAAAAATCGTCGCCCGCAAAAGCCGGCGACGCCAATATTTGCGCGGGTTTGGTATCACATATACGGCGTAACCTAGAAGTTACGCGCGTATATTTCTGCCGTCGCCCGTAGTTTTTTGGGCTATAGGCAGGTATACCAAACCCGCGCAGTTTGGTATCCAATATGCAGCGTAAGGACTTACGTGGCGAAAATGGAGAAAACTTACTCCATTTTCACCTCGCCACAAAAAGCAGCCGTAAGAAGCCTTACGCTGACTATTGGAGCCCCGTAACTCCCTAAACTGGCTGCTAAAATAAACCTAACACCTAACGCATGCGCAATGTCTATCTCCCTGTCAACCGCAATCTTCTAAAATAAACCTAACACCTAACGCATGCGCAATGTCTATCTCCCTGTCAACCGCGATCTGCTAAAATAAACCTAACACCTAACGCATGCGCAATGTCTATCTACCTGTCAACCGCGATCCCCCCCCGAAATCCCTAATAAAGTTATTAACCCCTAAACCGCCGCTCCCGGACCCCGCCGCCATCTACATAAACTAACCCCCTACTGTGAGCCCCTAAAACCGCCGCCATCTACCTTATCTATCCCCTAATTAGAACCCCTTACACCGCTGTCATCTACCTTATCTATCCCCTAATCTGACCCCTTACACCGCCGCCACCTATATAAAAATTATTAACCCCTAATCTAATCCCCCTATACCGCCGCCAGCTATATTAATATTATTAACCCCTAATGTAAGCCCCTTACACCGCCGCCATCTCTATTAAAATGATTAACCCCTTATTTAATCTACCTACCCCGCCGCCAGCTATATTATCTATATTAACCCTAAGTATATTATAGTTAATATAGGTATTACATTATATATATTAACTATATTAACCCTAATTATATTAGGGTTAATATAGTTAATATAGTTACTATAGTATTTATATTAACTATATTAACTCTATCTAACCCTAACACCCCTAACTAAATTTATATTAAATTAATCTAATTCATTTATAAACTAAAATATTCCTATTTAAATCTAAATACTTACCTATAAAATAAACCCTAAGATAGCTACAATATAATTAATAATTACATTGTAGCTATGTTAGGGTTAATATTTATTTTACAGGTAAATTGTTAATTATTTTAAGTAGGTATAATAGCTATTAAATAGTTATTAACTATTTAATATCTACCTAGTTAAAATAATTACCCAATTACCTGTAAAATAAATCCTAACCTAAGTTACAAATACACCTACACTATCAATAAATTAAACTACAAACATCTATCTAAAAATACAATTAAATTAACTAAACTAAATTACAAAAAAAAAACACTAAATTACAAAAAATAAAAAAAGATTACAAGATTTTTAAGCTAATTACACCTATTCTAAGCCCCCTAATAAAATAATAAACCCCCAAAATAAAAAAAATTCCCTGCCCTATTCTAAATTAAACAAATTTCAAAGCTCTTTACCTTACCAGCCCTTAAAAGGGCCTTTTGTGGGGCATGCCCCAAAGAATTCAGCTCTTTTGCATACAAATACAATCCCCCCCCCCATTACAACCCACCACCCACATACCCCTATTCTAAAACCACCCAAACCCCCCTTAAAAAAGCCTAACACTACCCCCCTGAAGATCTCCCTACCTTGTCTTCACCACACCGGGCCGAACTCCTGATCCGATCCGGGCGATGTCTTCCTCCAAGCGGCAAAGAAGAATTCTTCCTCCGGCGATGTCTTCCTCCAAGCGGCAAAGAAGAATTCTTCCTCCGGCGACGTCTTCCTCCAAGCGGCAGCAAAGTCTTCATTCTTCCGGCGGCATCTTCAATCTTCTTTCTTCGCTCCGCCGCTGCGGAGCATCCATCCCGGCCGACTACTGAACTTGGAATGAGGTACCTTTAAATGACGTCATCCAAGATGGCGTCCGCCGAATTCCGATTGGCTGATAGGATTCTATCAGCCAATCGGAATTAAGTTAAAAAAATCTGATTGGCTGATTGAATCAGCCAATCAGATTCAAGTTCAATCCGATTGGCTGATCCAATCAGCCAATCAGATTGAGCTCGCATTCTATTGGCTGTTCCGATCAGCCAATAGAATGCGAGCTCAATCTGATTGGCTGATTGGATCAGCCAATCGGATTGAACTTGAATCTGATTGGCTGATTCAATCAGCCAATCAGATTTTTTTAACTTAATTCCGATTGGCTGATAGAATCCTATCAGCCAATCGGAATTCGGCGGACGCCATCTTGGATGACGTCATTTAAAGGTACCTCATTCCAAGTTCAGTAGTCGGCCGGGATGGATGCTCCGCAGCGGCGGAGCGAAGAAAGAAGATTGAAGATGCCGCCGGAAGAATGAAGACTTTGCTGCCGCTTGGAGGAAGACGTCGCCGGAGGAAGAATTCTTCTTTGCCGCTTGGAGGAAGACATCGCCAGAGGAAGAATTCTTCTTTGCCGCTTGGAGGAAGACATCGCCCGGATCGGATCAGGAGTTCGGCCCGGTGTGGTGAAGACAAGGTAGGGAGATCTTCAGGGGGGTAGTGTTAGGCTTTTTTAAGGGGGGTTTGGGTGGTTTTAGAATAGGGGTATGTGGGTGGTGGGTTGTAATGGGGGGGGGTATTGTATTTGTATGCAAAAGAGCTGAATTCTTTGGGGCATGCCCCACAAAAGGCCCTTTTAAGGGCTGGTAAGGTAAAGAGCTTTGAAATTTGTTTAATTTAGAATAGGGCAGGGAATTTTTTTTATTTTGGGGGTTTATTATTTTATTAGGGGGCTTAGAATAGATGTAATTAGCTTAAAAATCTTGTAATCTTTTTTTATTTTTTGTAATTTAGTGTTTGTTTTTTTTTGTAATTTAGTTTAGTTAATTTAATTGTATTTTTAGATAGATGTTTGTAGTTTATTGAATTTATTGATAGTGTAGGTGTATTTGTAACTTAGGTTAGGATTTATTTTACAGGTAATTGGGTAATTATTTTAACTAGGTAGATATTAAATAGTTAATAACTATTTAATAGCTATTATACCTACTTAAAATAATTAACAATTTACCTGTAAAATAAATATTAACCCTAACATAGCTACAATGTAATTATTAATTATATTGTAGCTATCTTAGGGTTTATTTTATAGATAAGTATTTAGATTTAAATAGGAACATTTTAGTTTATAAATGAATTAGATTAATTTAATATAAATTTAGTTAGGGGTGTTAGGGTTAGATAGAGTTAATATAGTTAATATAAATACTATAGTAACTATATTAACTATATTAACCCTAATATAATTAGGGTTAATATAGTTAATATATATAATGTAATACCTATATTAACTATAATATACTTAGGGTTAAAATAGATAATATAGCTGGCGGCGGGGTAGGTAGATTAAATTAGGGGTTAATCATTTTAATAGAGATGGCGGCGGTGTAAGGGGCTTACATTGGGGGTTAATAATTTTAATATAGATGTCGGCGGTGTTAGGGGCTCACTTTAGGGGGTTATAGATATAATATAGCTGGCGGCGGGGTCCGGGAGCGGCGGTTTAGGGGTTAATAACTTTATTAGGTTGCGGCGGGGTACGGGAGCGGCGGTTTAGGGGTTAATAGCTTTTTTATTGTTAGGATAGTGAGGGGGGATAGCGGATAGAGGGTTATACGTGTCGAGCTATGTTAGGGAGGCGTGTTAGACTTGTCGGGCTATGTTAGGGAGGCGTGTTAGACAGTGCGGGTGTTTTAGACTTTAGTCAGGTTTTGTAGGCGCCGGCAGTTTCTAACGTGCCGCAAGTCACTGGCGACGCCAGAAATTTGTACTTGCGCAGATTTCTGGACATCGCTGGTTTGTCAGACTTACGGCACGTTAGCATCTGACGGCGACTTATATGGGATAGCTCGAGTTGCGAGCTGAAAGTGCGGGTGACGCCGGTTCCCTCGCTTGCGCAGCAAACTGCGATCTATATCGGATCGCGCCACTGATAGGTAAATAATATATCACCTGAGCATCTCTATGTAAAAAAGGAAGATATTTAACCTCACAATTTCCTCAGCTCACTAGAGTAAGTGCTGTATAAGGGGCAGACTGCTACACGGAAAAAAAAAAAAAACAGTCAGAGCAGCAGGGAAGGGGAAGGAGGGAGAGGGGTGTATCATACAGTGGAAGGTGGGAAAGCGATCTGGGAGGGGGGGTAAATGATGTGGGGGCAGCAAATACCACAGAAACAATGTGTGTTTTTTTTTTTGTAAAATAAATAAAATGGTCAAATTTGGGAAAACTGGGTACTGGCAGACAGCTGCCACCTAAGATGGCAGATATAGTTAGAGGAGGGAGGGTTAGAGAGCTGTTTGGGGGTAAGGGCATATCCTACACAGCAGAAAATATATATATATTTTTTTTTTTTTTTTTTTTAGAAGCCTTTTATTTTAGTACTGGCAGACTTTCTGCCAGTACTTAAATAAATATGTATGTGTTTGTATTTGTAATATGTTAACACGTTTTTATTTTATTTTTTGCACATTTCAGATTTCTTTCATCCTTATTTGTGTTTTTTTATAATAGTTTGTGTAAAAAAATAGTTATAAAATACAGTTCACAATTTATGAATTCAAATAAGCCCCATGTATATAAATTTTATACTCACAATATAAAAAAATGTCTTCTTGTATATACAGGTTAAGTTATTTAAATGTTTATTTGAGAGGCTGGTGTGTTAAGCAAATGGGTCATTGACTTTTATTTATGTGTTGCTGAGTGATACTATCTGTTTCTGTGTAAAATACAGCTGTAGATATTGTTGGTATTTAGAGGTGAAAGTGAAGGATATCTGAGTATTTTGCATTTTATGTAAAAAGTCTGCAGTATCACTTTATTTTAAACAATCACCATAGCCTGTACACTGCCAGTGTATGTGTGGGTGTGTGTATAGGCTTACCAGAAGTCCCACTTTTACTGGGATTGTCCCTGTTTGGAGGAGCTGTCCCAGTGTCCCACCCGTTTGTTCATTCTGTCCCAGTAGGGTTGCCACCTCTGGGTTTCAGACCGACTGAAACCCGGACACATTATTCAAAATGACTGGACTTTCGATGCTGGTACTTTGTTACATACAGCCCTGCTTAGCTTAACGTTCGTGTCCTTCAAAGTTCACATTTAGTCCTGCAGGCTGAGTGAGCAGCATAGGGTTATTTTAATTTTGTAGTACTACTTGGTTTATTTTTCTAAGAATTTAACACCCCCTGACCCCTGGTGACATCACCGGTGATACACGTTTAGGGGAATCATTTGGGTATGTTCAGAAAGTGCAGACAGGCAGGATTTTTGGCGTTGATCTTGCTTTACTTCAGGCAGGATAGCGCTTTGGTTGTAATCTTCCTGCATTATGGTATAGTGTAGCCTCTTAAACAGCTTTAGCAGATTGTTTCTTTTTTACTTATTTAATTTAATGTTGTATTTATGCCTTATCAGTATTTGGCTCTGTTCCTTAATTAGACACATAAAACAGATATTACACTGCAGATATTAAATTGTGTGATGTAAATGCTTTTCAGTATTTTATGAAATTGATAATTATGCTTGATGTTTGGCATTATTTAGAATCGGAGATTTATATGAATGATTTATTTGCTCATGTTGTGTATGGGTTGCCATGACAATGGTGCCTTTTTCACTAGGGGGTGGTGTTATGGTTTATTTAAACTGAGTGATTCAATTGTTTGACTGGGGAAGGGTAGAGTATCCACTAAAGCTACTACTTTAAAAGGACCCATAATTGCCACGCCCCTTGACCACGCTTCTGACCATACCCCCACTGGCACCGCACCAGATGGTCCCAGTTTAACCTCTAAAAATTATGGTAAGCCTATATATATATATGTGTGTGTGTGTGTGTGTGTGTACATACTGTATACAGCCGGGCCTAAGATCACAGTGCACTTTTGAGGCGTCGATAGAAGCCGATAGCCATTTATAGACTTATATTTATGTGATACAATCATATTCTTATAGGTTCACAGTACATAGGTTGTATTAAGTAGCCTGATATCCGTTAGTTATTGCGATACAGGTATAGCTAAATCTAAGCTACAAAATTACCAGTACCTAAAAACCTACACCTAGATTACGAGTTTTGCGTTAGAGGCTATGCGGTGCTAACGAGCAGTTTATGCTCACCGCTCACTTACAGACAGCGCTGGTATTACGGGTTTTTACAACCCAGACAAGAAGTGAGCGTTGAGCAAAATTTTGCTCCTTACCGCACTCCAATACCAGCGCTGCGCACGCTAGCAGTGAGCTGGTGTAACGTGCTCGTGCACGATTTCCCCATAGGAATCAACGGGGAGAGCCGGCTGAAAAAATGTCTAACACCTGCCAAAAAGCAGCGTAAAGCTCCTTAACGCAGCCCCATTGATTCCTATGAGGAAATACATTTTATGTCTACACCTAACACCCTAACATAAACCCTGAGTCTAAACACCCCTAATCTTACACTTATTAACCCCTAATCTGCCGCCCCCGACATCGCCGCAACCTACATTATATTATTAACGAACACACAATCCAAGCCGCTGCAGATGCGGAAGTGCTGACGTCACCGGGGGAACAGAGATGGATAGATCCAAACAACTGCAGGTAACAGGGGTGCTTGCTGTGGAAAAAACGGCCGGTGCAGCCATATGAAAATATGTAACAAAAATGTGTACAGCAGCACTACGATAAGGAGTAAAGGCAAAATAGGGCTCAAAAAAGGTAAAAATAAAAATCCACCTTTATTGAAACATCATTAAAAAATAGTAGTACAAGGCACACAAACTCCCTGACTAGTTTCGTGCTCAATTGAGCACTTAATCATAGGAGCACTTAAACCCTATGATTAAGTGCTCAATTGAGCACGAAACTAGTCAGGGAGTTTGTGTGCCTTGTACTACTATTTTTTAACAATGTTTCAATAAAGGTGGATTTTTATTTTTACCTTTTTTGAGCCCTTTTTTGCCTTTACTCCTTATCGTAGTGCTGCTGTACACATTTTTGTTACATTATATTATTAAACCCTAATCTGCCGCTCCGGACACCGCCGCCACCTACATTATACTTATGAACCCCTAATCTGCTGCCCCCAACATCGCCGACACCTACATTATATTTATTAACCCCTAATCTGCCGCCCCCAACGTTGCCGCCACCTACCTATATTTATTAACCCCTAATCTACTGCCCCAACTTCGCCGCCACTATAATAAACATATTAACCCCTAAACCGCCGCACTCCCGCCTCGCAAACATTAGTTAAATATTATTAACCCCTAATCTGCCGGCCCTAACATCGACGCCACCTACCTACATTTATTAACCCCTAATCTGCCGCCCCCAACGTTGCCGCCACTATATTAAAGTTATTAACCCCTAAACCTAAGTCTAACCCTAAACCTAACACCTCCTAACTTAAATATAATTTAAATAAATCTAAATAAAATGACTATAATTAACTACATTTTTCCTATTTAAAAGTAAATACTTACCTGTAAAATAAACCCTAAGCTAGCTACAATATAACTAATAGTTACATTGTATCTAGCTTAAGGTTTATTTTTATTTTACAGGCAAGTTTATATTTATTTTAACTAGGTAGAATAGTTATTAAATAGTTATTAACTATTTAATAACTACCTAGTTAAAATAAATTAAAAAAAAATTATTTTACAGGCAAGTTTATATTTATTTTAACTAGGTAGAATAGTTATTAAATAGTTATTAACTATTTAATAACTACCTAGTTAAAATAAATACAAAAGTACCTGTAAAATAAAACCTAACCTAAGTTACAATTACACTTAACACTACACTACAATTAAATTATTTCCCTAAATTAAATACAAATAAATACAATTAAATTATCTAAAGTACAAACAAAAAACACACTAAATTACAGAAAATAATAAACAAATTACAAGATTTTTAAACTAATTACACCTAATCTAATCCCCCTAACAAAATAAAAAAGCCCCCCCCAAAATAAAAAAGCCCTACCCTACACTAAATTACAAATAGCCCTTAAAAGGGCCTTTTGCGGGGCATTGCCCCAAAGTAATCAGCTCTTTTACCTGTAAAAAAAAATACAAATCCCCCCCAACATTAAATCCCACCACCCACACAACCAACCCTACTCTAAAACCCACCCAATACCCCCTTAAAAAAAACTAACACTAACCCCTTGAAGATCACCTTACCAGGAGAAGTCTTCATCCAACTGGGCCGAAGTCCTCAACGAAGCCGGGAGAAGTCTTCATCCAAGCCGGGGGAAGTGGTCCTCCAGACGGGCAGAAGTCTTGATCCAGATGGCATCTTCTATCTTCATCCATCCGGCACGGAGCGGGTCCATCTTCAAGACATCTGACTCGGAGCATCCTCTTCTGACGGCTAACACAGAATGAAGGTACCTTTAAGTGACGTCATCCAAGATGGCGTCCCTTCAATCCCGATTGGCTGATAGAATTCTATCAGCCAATCGGAATTAAGGTAGAAAAAATTCTATCGGCTGATGCAATAACTTTAATATAGTGGAGGCGACGTTGGGGGCGGCAGATTAGGGGGATTAGGGGTTAATAAATGTAGGTAGGTGGCGTCGATGTTAGGGATGGCAGATTAGGGGTTAATAATATTTAACTAATGTTTGCGAGGCGGGAGTGCGGCGGTTTATGGTTTAATATATTTATTATAGTGGCGGCGATGTCCGGTTCGGCAGATTAGGGGTTAAAAAAATGTATTTTAGTGTTTAAGATGTGGGGGGGGCCTCGGTTTAAGTGTTAATAGGTAGTTTATGGGTGTTAGTGTACTTTTTAGCACTTTAGTTTTATGCTACGGCATTGTAGTGTAAAACTCTTAACTACTGACTTTAAAATGCGGTACCAGTCTTGACACTAGAGGGTCTACCGCTCACTTTTACTCGTAATACCGGCGCTATGCAAGTCCCATTGAAAAAATAGGATACGCAATTTACGTAAGTGGATTTGCGGTATTTCCAAGTCTGGCCAAAAAAGTGAGCGGTACATCTGTACCTGCAAGACTCGTAATACCAGCGGCCAACACTGCTTTTTAAGCATAACGCACAACTCGTAATCTAGCCGCTAGTATCCTCACTGCTATTGCAAACAAAGGGGTTAATTGCATTGGTGGGAAGGGTTTGGGGTGCATGGCTGTTTAGGGGACATGATTGAGATTTGAGAATGAGTTTAAGGGTTTTGGATCATGGTGATTAAGGGGTGAATTGTTTTTAAGGAGCTATTGCACGGGGTCTCAAGTTTAATGGCTCTGTTTTAGTGCACTGCATAGGATTTAGACTTCATTCTTTTACCTAGTGATTTAGCACATATTCTCTAAATGTTAATAGTGGGGGATAAACCAGTCAGAAGCTACACTTGCTGCAGAATATGTAGGTCTGCTCTTATTTTGACTCTCATACATGCTTTGTAAATGCGTGCCCCCTCGTGAAAAAAAAAAAATGCCCCTCCATTTCATTCATGCTGCAGCCTCCCCCTTTGACAAAAGCAAGAATCGGACTGGGGGGCGTGCCTAAAAACATAGACAGTCCCCCATGATTGGATCCTGGCCTTGAAATCACATGATCGCGTTATTTCATTTTTACAGCAAGTGTTTACACTTTGATGCCGGCATGAAGAGGTTAAAGGGACATGAAATGCAGACATTTTCTTTCATGGTTTAATTTAAAACAACTTTACAATTTACTTCTACTATCAAATTTGCTTCATTCTCTTGGTATCCTTAGCTGAAGAAGCAGCATTTCACTACTAATAGACAAACACATCAGGTGAGCCGATGAAGCATATATAAGCAGCATCAGCAGCTAGCTCCCAGTAGTGCACTGCTGCTCCTGAGCCCAGCTAGGTATACTTTTCTACAAAGGATACCAAGGGAACAAATCAAATCCTATATAATAAAAGGCAAAGTATGTTTGTCCAACGCCGTCATGCACAGTAGAGACTGCATGAGACAAACATACCTGGCTTTAACCCCTTAACAACCAGTGCCGATGGTCGTTAAGCCCTTAAGGACCACTGCCACAATCCGCTAAAAGTAGCGAGATCCCACTATTTCTGCACGCCCCACTCTGTGTCCCTCTCTGCAACAGGCAGTGGTGATGCCGATCATTGGTGGCGTGGAGGGTTAGGATGGAGGCGGGTCCGCGGCCCATCGCTGCAGGGGGCGGGAGGGGCAGGTACAGGTGGGACCGCTACACTACAGAAAAAATGTATGCTAAAAGGGGCAGGGAGGTGAAAGGAGGGAAAGGGAGGAGGTATAGGGGAATCCTAGTGTGGAGGGGGGGGGGATAAAGGCTAGGGAAAGGTTCTTGAGGGGGACATTTTGGCCCGTGTACACAGGCTTTAACACTAGTTAGATAATAAAAGTAAAGGGAAAGTTGATTAAAATCACATGCTTTATCTGAATTTTGAAAGAAAACATTTAGGGTTTCATGTCCCTTAAATATTTAAAATATACAATTTTTAATTCCACATATTGCACCATGTAATTAAAAAAATAGAAGAACATATTTTTGTTGCACCAAACATAAAAGGATTGCAACAAAAACCCTCTATACAGAATTTTGCAAAATGGCAAGTGTTCTTCACGCACACAGTTTCCTAAATGTTTTATTGCATCTGAGAAAAAAGGATCTATGGGTTCTGATATTGAGGAAACAGCAAATAATGGTTGCCTTCAGCTATAAGGACACAAACTCCTTATTTTTATGGGGGGTCTCTATCAAATGAGATCTTATATTTCTATAGCAGTGGCGGAATTACCATGGTCGCAAGTGTGACCGGGCCCTGGAGGTCCACCACTGGTGGGAAGCTCGATAGGTGAGTCCGGTTCTCTGACGCTTTTTTTTATTACTTTTTCTTTTTATTCAAAAATGGTGGTTGCTCCAGACTCTGTTTTAATTGTCAGTACTGGCAGCCTCATCCCCTTTCTCTAAAAGCATTGCGTGCAGTACACTGAGCCCTATAGCGAGCTGGCTTTTAGAAAGAGTAGACAGTGGTAATAGAGGATAGAGAAAATATATATATATTATTATTTAGAATCAATATCTAGATGCATGTGAACAGGGCCACCAGTGGGATGTGACAAGGGGCCCTTGCATCAGGGCCCCTTTCTATGCATAAGGATGTGAACTAATAGTCACACACAGGGATGGGGGGGTGGCAGATTAGGGGTTAATAGGTGTATTAGGAAGTTTGCGTTGTGGGGATGGCGGATTAGGGCTTAATAGGTTTATTAGGTAGTTTGCGTTGTGGGGGGATGGCGGATTAGGAGTTAATAGGTGTATTAGGTAGTTTGCATTATGGTGGCATGGCGGATTAGGGGTTAATAGGTGTATTAGGTAGTTTGCATTATGGGGGTGGATTAGGGGTTAATAGGTTTATTAGGTAGTTTGCGTTGTAGGGGGGTGGCGAATTAAAGGTTAATAGGTTTTTTAGGTAGTTTGCATTGTGGGGGGATGGCGGATTAGGGGTTAATACATTTTATTGACTATGCGTTAGGTGTTTGTTAAGGCTTTCAGGGAGTTACTGTGCTTTTTTACTGTACGCAAGGGTTGCTGCGCCGGCCTATGTGTGGCGAGCTGAAAGTGGAGTAAAATATCTCCATTCTGCGCGTGTAAGTCCCTGGGCTGCATATGTGATACCAACTTGCGATGCCAGTTCTATGTTAGTTTATAGGAGTAAAAAATGTACATGACGTGTAAAATATACTGCTGCGCTGGGTATGTGATCGCTCAGTGATTGGACTAAAAATTGGCGACGCTCGTTTTTGCGCTCATTGCCAAATATGTGATCGAGCCCATTAAGTTTAAACAAACCGTTTATTTGTATTTTTCTTTTTTCCTTAACTCCATCTTTGCTTATCTCTTTGTCTACCATCTTTTCCCATTGCAACCCACCAGTTTTGCCTCAGCTGCACTTCATTATCTCTGGATTCTCTTATCCTCTTGAACAAAATGAAAATCTGTGAAATACATGCAGAGCCCTTAATTACAGTGCACCTACATCTGTCCTATATCTAATAAGCCCCCTCCCTCCTCCGTTACTCTGCCAACACTTCTCACCTCCTGTCTCATTACTCCATCACATGTCTGTATTCAGCATTTTACTTGTACTGTGCCTAACTCTATGCATTTTTATGCTTATACTGCTTCAGTGGAGGAGTAACTGAATAGATGCACCATCCCCATTTAAATGCCTCTGTGTTTATAACTGTCTCTTATAGTGTATATAACTATCTATTTATGTCACATACAATTAGTGTGTAAATAATAATAAAAAAACATTCCAATCGATTTTAATTATCAAATTTACTTTGTTCTCACTGTTGAAAAACAGGTACGCTCTGGAGAGTGCATGTGTCTAGAAGGCATGTCTAACGTTATGTCAATCATATTATTTCATTTACCAAGCGTTTTAGCAAATTTATCAGAACAAGCAAATATTCTCTTAAATAACTTCAGGTTAGTGCCTACTAGTATTATTATACACTGGAATTGTACACACCTTTCTTTCTAGATTAGAACACCTGCTACAAAATTGAAATGCACATTGATGAATTACATATTTGAATAGAAACATATATGCATTAGACCTGGAGAGAAAAAGTAAGTTGGTTTATACAGCAAACCAATAACCTAGGATTCCCCGCTTGTCAATCATCTTTTTGAATATGGATATGTTTTTTTGTGGTCCAATTAAGACATTTTCAAATAGTAAGCGATCATAATCAGTGTGTTAAAGGGATGTGAAAATCTGAATGAAACTTTCATGGATCAGATAGAGCATGTCATTTTAAGGGACATTTCACTGCACTATTGTTATCAAATGTACTAATTCCCTTGGTATCCTTTGTTGAAAAGCATACCTAGGTAGGCTCAGGAGCAGACATGCACTACTGGGATCTAATTGGTGATTGGTGGCTACTAGAGATGTCCATTCCAATCCTCCGTGAGGTAGGCAGAGGCTTGTGCTCTTTTCGGAGCTGGATTTATTCTTGTGAAAGATCCCCACACTAAGATCTGGATTTGCACAGACTTGTGTGGTGATCTTTTACAAGAATAAATCCGGGACCGAAAAGATCTGAACGGCACAAGCGGCCACTTACTTCCATATTCGGATCCACACAAAGGCCTCTAGTTATTAAGCCGTCAACCGCAAATACGCTGGAATTCCGCAGCGTATTTGTGGCGAGGCTGATTCGCCATAGTTATCAAGCCCTACAGACCGGCAAAAGTAGAATCTAATGACGTAACCTACGATCCGCCGGACTCAGTCCGACACAGATTGATGGTTACGTCACTACAGATGTTCCGAACGCAAGTTCGGCACAATCTGACTACTTTTGGAAGTTATCAAAGAACAACCAGGTACGCTCGCCACTATTCTGGCCCAGCGTACCTGGTTCGGATCCCATAGAAATCAATGGGAGTCTGACAGCAGCGAGAGCTCATGTTCGCTGCTGCCCGATATCCCATTGATTTCTATGGGAAGTGTCTGCAACTAATACCCTAACATGTACCCCGAGTCTAAACACCCCTAATCTGCCCCCCCTAGACCACCTACTTTATACTTATTAACCCCTAAACCGCCGCTCCCAACCCGCCGCAACTAAATAAAGTGTTTAACCCCTAAACCGCTGCTCCCAGACCCCGTATAGTATAGTGTGGGTGCTTAGTGACAGGCTAGCAAGAAAGCTGCGACTAAGCCAATGAGCAGCGAGATCGATGACTGTCAGTTAACAACAGTCCGCTGCTCATCGCATCGTACTTGGTGCGCAGCTTTTTGACAGCTTTCTTGATAACTTTGGCGAACGTATTCAGGTCCACGGCGGCGATGTTAGGCGAGCTTAGGCGAGCGTATTGTGGCCGGCGAATGCAGGTAAGTAGACAGGTTGATAACTAGAGGCCAAAGCATCTGAATGCACATCTAGAGGATACAATAAAAAAATGTACTTCTATTACCAAATTTGCTTAATTCTCATGTTATTCTTTGTTGAAAAGCATACCTAGGTAGGCAGAGTGCACATGTCTGAAACACTGTATGGAGGCAGTTTGTGAAAACATTGCTGCCATCTAGTACTCCTGAAAATGTACAACATTGTTAAAAACATTGTTGCAAAACTGCTGCCATATAATATTTGAGACCACTGGTTTTCAAACCTGTCCTCAGCCCTTTCCCAATAGGCCAGATTTTCAGGATTACCTTGGATGAGAGCAGGTAAAATAACCAGGTTTACTAATCTGCTGATTATTTCACCTGTGCTCCAGTTCAGACATCCTCAAGATGTGGCCTGTTAGTGAGGCCTGAGGACCAGTGGACTAGACACATGCACTCTCCAGAGCGTACCTGTTTTACAACAGTGAGAAGAAAGTAAATTTGATAATTAAAATCGATTGGAATGTTTTTTTTTTTTAATTATTTACACACTAATTGAATCATGAATAAAACATTACTAGTTTCATGACCCTTTTAAGGCTTAGTTTTATATATATATATATATATATATATATATATATATATATATATATATATATATATATATATATATATATATACTGTATATACTTTCTTCATAATCAAAATTAACAGGTTTAATGTAACTTTTTATGCAATAAATATTTTTAAAGTTTAAATGTTGTACTTACTGTCCATTTAAAGTTCCATAATCGTTTTTTATTGTTATTATTTTTCTTATATGACATAGGAAAGCAATTATTACTTTTAATTTTTAATAAATTAAAAAACATTAATTATGCTTACCTGATCATTTCATTTTCTTCCGTGGGAAAGAGTCCACAGCCGCATTCATTTCTTGTGAGAAATAAGAACCTGGCCACCAGGAGGAGGCAAAGACACACCAGTCAAAGGCTTAAATACTACTCCCACTTCCCCTATCCCCCAGTCATTCTGCCGAGGAACAAGGAACAGTGGAAGAAATATCAAGGTGAAAGGGTGCCAGAAGACTATACACGAAAAACGCATAAAAAAACTGGCGGGGGGCTGTGGACTCTTTCCCACGGAAGAAAATGTAATTATCAGGTAAGCAGAATTTATGTTTTTCTTCCTAATGGGAAAGAGTCCACGGCCACATTCATTACTTGTGGGAAAATTATACCCAAGCCAAAGAGGACACTGAATGCCAAGAACGGGAGGGTAAGAGGCGGCCCAAAGAGAAAAAAAATCTCCCAAGGGAAGACGGACAAGGGAAACCTTGCCCCATCCCCGGACACAAACTCGACACAGGGGTCAAAACTAACTTAAAATGAGCCAGCCCCCAATGGTGCAGAGACTACCCGAGGTAGCAATCTCATGGCCCCACAGCAGATACCGGTGGAAAAGATCTGAAGACAAAGTGACCCTACCAAGGCACTACACAGGAGGCTGATGCAAGGTTAGAGCACCAGAACAACGGACCAACAAAGGAAGTCCCGAATGCATTCCCGCCACAAAAACAAAACCCCCCGAGCAGCCATAAGAAGGAGATCAGGAACTCCAAAGAGAGAAAAAGGAAGAACCCCTTCAAGACACAACCCGAACACCAGCGGGAAAAAAACGGGACAAGCATAGACAGATCTATACCAACACCACCTGGAACCCCAGCCTAATCCCAGATCCACAAAGAGACCTGAGGAAAAGGACCCCGACCAAAATTCTGGTCAGACACTCCTTACCCAAGGAAGAAACCCGAAAAAAACGGGAAAACTAACAAAACCTAATAAAGGACCTCAAAAAAATGCAGAACTGATCTTAAGGCGATAGAACCCACGACACAGAGCAAAACTCTGCGACATACAGAAACTAGGGTCCCACATCGGCGCCCGACCCTAGGAGGGTGGAGAAAATTCTGGAAAAAAACAGAACCGACACGAACAAGGCGACCCCAAGAAAACCGGGTTCCAGCTAGAAGAAGCCTCCAGTAGCGAAAAAGGCAAACCAGGCCCCCACGTGGCAAGTAACAGGCTAGCCACCCCACAGCACCGCTGCCGGATCATAGAAAAAGAAAGCATGATCGCGCTATGTCTCGCATACCAACAAACGCTCCACCGCTGATCCACGAGAGGATCCATTAAAAGCAGAATGAAACAAGGTCCAGAGACCCAAGGAGTCTAAAACCACCCAAAGGGTAGCAAGAAGACCAAGGCCCAAAAATCGCCCTAGGCCCCCTAAAAGGAGAACCAAAGCGACGCGGCGGAAGCTACCGACCCAGCCCCGGGAGAGAGTGGCATGCCCAATCTCTCCCTGTATGCGGACCTGAAGGCCCTGATGTAGATGCATAGAGTCGTTTGTGAAAACATACAATAAAACAAAACACACAAGGTCTTGCCGGACCCGCCAGGCGCAACAGGCGTCACTGACAACACAACAAAGTGCACACAAATTCTGGACCCAACAGTCCACGGACAACTTTCAAGGAAGTAACAAAAAGCAAATCCATCCCAGAAATTCCAGAGGGAACAATCAAATAAAAAAGTATCCTAACCGGATGAAAGAAAAGAAGGCAGCCCTAAGGCATCTGCCAAAAGAAAAACTCTGGAAAAGGACACGAGCGACCGTCAGGAGACGATTAACATCCCAAATAGTCTAATTTGAAGCACCATTCGATGACACAGTCCCCGACTGATAGAGGAGAGGATCCCCCAATAAGTCGTAAAGACGACAGAGTAGACCTCCGGAGGTAACTGAATAGACCCACCCGAAGTCTGAACACCCGGGATAATCGGGCAAGAACACATTCACGCAGAAACCTCCGGATCCTGCAGGCAAAACAGCGCCATCATTATATTGAAGTGGAAATCACCCGCCATCTCCAGGGGAAACAAACCACCCTGTGCGGAGGGAGAATTAACATTAGGGTTACCCGCAAATGTAGAGGAAGGGTGCTGTTGGGAATCCGCTACTTGAGGAACAGAGTCCCCAGAGGCTGATGGCTCAATAGGCCCCTGGTTTCCCGAGCCCAAGGAACCAGGTGCTCTAAGAAGGCACAAGAGACAGGACTGATAAACCTGCTTCAGTGGGGCCAAAACACCTTACTCACAAGAGGAAGAATCGGAATCAGAAACAACAACAGTCTCAGCTTCAGAATCCTCCATGGTTAAAATAAAAAAGAGAAAATTAGGACAATATAAAAAAACAAACGGCACCTGACACCCACAATGGCTGGGGCACTCACCACCTCCTATGACCAGATACAAACAAAGCAGAAAATCTTCATCGCCACACGGTCAGAAATGTGGAAGCGTAACAATGCCCAGTCATAAGGTGAACCGTAAAGTCCAAAAAGCACGTCAGAAAAAGGCGGCAACTAGGCCCCTCTAAATCCTTTAAGCAATTCTCAGCCCCAGAGCCAATACCCAATACACAAAGCAGGGAAATCACATAAGAAACATGATAAAGGAACCCCACCCTGTTCACAAATCCCCCCTAAGGAAGGAATTATCCCATGATTCCCAGATCCGAACAGAGGAGTCTCACTGAGACCCATAACTATCTGTCACATAACAACATAACATTCATATTGATAAAATGAAACAATCTTACCAGAATCTATGCCATGGAACAGGAACACGGCCCTTCAAGTGTGACAAATAGTAGCGTCGCCTCCGTCATGGACTTGAGAGAATACAGCAGGTAGCGAAGCGAAGGGTCGGCAACGCCAAGTGCTAGAGGAGCTGTTAATACGAATCGGGATGGTGTCGAAGAGAGAACTCCCACTGCATCTCCGGACTCTAACATTCGCCCAGGCCCTCATTGAGAGACTAACAGGACTACTTAAAACTCCTGTTCCATTGTGAAGAGTACTACCCTCCATGAGAGGCACACTTTAGTAAAAATTAATAAAAGTATTTTCTTTAAAAAAAAATAAAACTTCTGACACTTCTCTGCCAACCTCCTGGGACAAAAGACAAAGAATGACTGGGGGATAGGGGAAGTGGGAGGAGTATTTAAGTCTTTGGCTTGTGTGTCTTTGCCTCCTCCTGGTGGCCAGGTTCTTATTTACCACAAGTAATGAATGCGGCTGTGACTCTTTCCCATTAGAAAAAAAATAAGTATTATGGAAATAATCTTAAAAGGACAGTCAAGTCAAAATTAAACTTGGATTCACTTCCATTATCTAAATATAAACAATCTTTTTATTTTTGTTTAAATGTATGTTTTTATTGAGGTTATGAAACATATCAAGAAAAACAAGGATACATTGTGTACATACATATCCCACATTCTGGAATGATCATTAAGCGTTCAACTAATGCAATAGGAATTCAACACATAATAATATATTCTTGAGTTTAGGCAGCATATTGGGATAAAATTTCAACAAGATATATCTTGTGCATTACATTATAAATATAATAAACCACAGTTTTGAACTTAGACACGTACAATTATAAGTAACCAACATATAAATGTAAAAGAAAACCACTTTTATATTTACATTTTGCTATTTCCCAGTGTAGTGAACGGTCACTCTTGGACCGTTAATGTTGAAAACATGAATATTTGGGAATAAGAATATCAGGGTTAGAAAGGTAAGGGATACACTTTAACAGATATAAGCAACTAACTAAATATGAGGACTGGTAGTAGGTTATACATAGGATACCATTGGTATATTTCTGGTATCATCACTATTGCTCTCTCCTAGTGTGCTATGAAAGTGTGTGGTGCATTGTCTAAGGAGTTTATTCTATAATATAACGGGTGATGTAAAAAACAAAACTGTAGCAATTTTTCGCTACCCTAGAGTTTAATGTTCCAGAATTAGTGATATAGCCACATATAGGCAGCAGAGCTATGTAAAGCACTTGAAAAACAATACATTTGCCTGTAAACAAATATTATGGGTTACCTTATGGTATAGTCAAATTAGTTGCATCTCAAATAGCCAGTGAAATAATAACTTTGGGGTACAGATTGCGGGATACAGTTTCCCAAGTTTACAAAGTAAACTATAGTGGATGGGGGGGGGGGAGTAGAACTGGTAGTAAAGGATTATTTTCCCTGGCGGAATAAGGATATATGACTAATTTAAGATATAAGGACATACGTGGTTATTCTCCAGGAAACACTAGCATGTCAAGATAAAACCTAATGGAACCCTCACGGACTATAATAGAGTGACCAACAATTACTATCTTCCTAATATCTTCCTTAACTAAGTCTAAAAAAATAGGCATCATCTATTTTACCATCTATAAAGGGGCCCGGTCGTCTTAGCTGCCAACAACTTGGCTCCATTTAAATTTACAATCGTGAGGAAATCTACGTGGAAGTAACTAGAAAATAGTGTGCCAAACGTAATATATATAGGTATATAAGTAGATACAGAAAACCATGAATTTATCTCTAACAGTGACAGATATCTAATATTTCTAGGGGAAACATTGGGATGGGCTATTGGACATCTAACCCTTACTAATGTGGCTGTTGATAACTGAGCCAACTGTAAGTGTATATGCATCAGCAGTGTTATAATATGGACTTCTATATTAAAGGGACACTGAACCCAAATTTTTTTATTTCATGATTCAGATAGAGCAAAAAAATGTAAGCAACTTTCTAATTTACTCCTATTATCATTTTTTCTTTGTTCTCTTGCTATCTTTATTTAAAAAGCAGGAATGTGATGCATAGGAGCCGGCCCATTTTTGGTTGGGTAGATGAAAGCCTCCAATAAACAAGCACTATCCATGGTGCTGAACCTAAAATGGACTGGCTGCTAAGATTTACATTCCTGCTTTTAAAATAAAGATAGCAAGAGAACGAGGAAAAATTTATAGTAGGAGTAAATTAGAAAGTTGCTTAAAATGTTATGTTCTATCTGAATCATGAAAGAAAAAATTTGGGTTCAGTGTCCCTTTAAGTGAGTTCACCAACAGAAACAAATGGAACATGTAAGTATATATTAAGCAGAAAACATAAGTTGTAGGCCGTTTTAAACCTAGTATAATTGTTAAGACGTATAATATAAATAGTAACATCCATGAGATTACTTCTATGGGACAGACTGATAAGCAAATTCCTAAATATAGATATAATGCATGCCATGCAAGTAGCAGGGAGGCTAATGTGATCAAGAAAAGCCATATACTAATGATATTTCTCCTCGCTTGAATAATATTGTATGTGGCCTGTAGCGTTATTAACTTAAAGGGACACTGAACCCAATTTTTTTTCTTTTGTGATTCAGATAGAGCATGCAATTTTAAACAACTTTCCAATTTACTCCTATTATCAAATTTTCTTCATTCTCTTGGTATCTTTATTTGAAAAGCAGAACGTAAGTTTAGATGCCGGCCCATTTTTTGTGAACAACCTGGGTTGTTCTTGCTGATTGGTGGATAAATTCAACAATCAATAAACAAGTGCTGTCCAGGGTGCTGAACCTAAACATTGCTTAGATGCATTCTTTTTCAAATAAAGATAGCAAGAGAATGAAGAAAAAAATTATAATAGGAGTAAATTAGAAAATTGCTTAAAATTGCTGCTCTATCTGAATCGCAAAAGAAAAAAATTGGGTTCAGTGTCCCTTTAATGTATAGTAACATATTAACACACAGTAATATAAGAAAACGAATCCCTTAATAATACCATAGCGTAGATATCAATACTAAGTAATGCTCTGATTATCAAACCTTACATTTCTATGTATAGAAATCACTTTCATTATTACTGTAAATCGTAGGTGCTCACTACAGTTAAGTACAGACAGCAGAGAATTTTAGAAGTTAAAAAGTAAACTCCAAAACATCATATATTGTAAATAAGTACTTTCTGTCAGAGAAATAAAGACAGGCTTATGTCCTTTCAGCAATTTTTGTCCCTGCTTCCAGCCTGAGGAATGTTAGAGGAACATATGCTTATTTAAAGGATTCAACCTATTCCAGATCTATAGTATGGGAGAGCTGCAGTCTCGGCCACTTCTATCACTATGCCCGGTGTGCAAAGCATGATTAAGCACATGTAGCTGTTTGGGAGCAGCGCTTTGTTAGCAAGGGGAATCAAAACGTCACGTCACAAGCAGACTTCAATATGTTTGAAGGGTGTTTTTCCTGGTAGGGTAGGTACTTGAATATGGATGGTAGCTGTAGATTCTGGTGCCTGCTTTGTCTTGCAAGGGTTAAGATAGCCTACCAATCTATTCTTCTCAACACTGAGTATGGTGGCTCTGTGCAAGGGGTAGAGCTTTCCCTCTTCTCATTCTCAGTCGTCTGTGCACCGGGTAGGGGAGTAGCAAAAGCATTGTCCTTAAAGGGACAGTCTACACCAGAATTGTTATTGTTTAAAAAGATAGATAATCTCTTTATTATCCATTCCCTAGTTTTGCATAACCAACACAGTTATATAAATATGCTCTTCTATCTAAGCCTTTGCAAACTGCCCCCTTATTTCAGTTTTGACAGACATCCATTTTAGCCAATCAGAGCTGGCTCACTGGAACTCCACGTGCATTAGCAGTGTTAATTATGACACACATGAACTAACACCCTCTAGTGGTGAAAAACTGTAAAAATGCCCTGAGAGCAGAGGCAGCCTTCAAGGGCTTAGAAATTAGCATATGAACCTCCAAGGTTTAGCTTTCAACTAAGAATACCAAGAGAACAAAGCAAAATTGGTGATAAAAGTAAATAGGAAAATTGTTTTAAATTACATTCTCTATATGAATCATGAATGTTTATTTTGGACTAGACTGTCCCTTTAATTCTTTGAGAATCCTTTAAGCTTACATGGAAATGCTGGTTTAACTGCACAACATGTTCTTCAAGTAGCTTACATATATCATCCTGAATTCTCTCAATGCTTTAGTATTCATGAACAATCTTTTAATATACACACTTTCTGAGGAACCAGCTCCTAATGAGCATGTGCAAAATTCACAGGATATACATATATGCATTTTGTGATTGGCTGATGGCGGTCACATGATGCATTAGGAAGGAAAATGCAACAAACTGAAATTTTTCAGAAAAAAATCTACTATTCATTTGAAATGTAAACCAAGTGGTTTTGCATTGTCTCTTTATTATGCCTTTGTTGATTATGCTATGCTACTTTGTTTAGTGGTCTTTTAAGCAACACAATAAGTATTGTTCATGTAGCCATGTTGGTAAATTAAGAGTTTAAAAGGACAGTTTACATTAAAATAGGTTTACCCTTAAAGGGACATGAAACCCATTTTTTTTCTTTCATGAAAGAGCATGCAGTGTAAATAACTTTTCAATTTAATTCAATTGTATTCTTTATCTGAAGCATGAAAAAAAATGTTTTTGGTTTCATGTACCTTTAATGAGATTCCAATGATTTGTATAAAACTCAGAGTATAAAATGTATGAGATGTATGTCCTTTAGGTTTATTTTTCTATATGAAATAGGTTTGTTCCTTTGTTCACTTTCTATACACAAATATGCTTCCTTATATTTCCTCTCTCTGTATACCAAAGCCCAATACTTGGAAAGAACAATTAAAAATTAACATGATATTACTTATCTCTCCCACTTTCCAATGGGAGAGTAATTTCTTCTTCTGGCTATATTATTTTTATAGTCAATACTAGTTAGTATAGATGGGGTTACCACAATCAAAAGCTAATTCAAATGCCAGAATAAAGGTAAACAATTTGTAAATTTGTAACAATTGTAAAATGAATAATTGGGAACAAATTAAAGAGTAGAATTTTTTGTTGTTGAAATCTTTTTATTGATTTTATAACAATTTGACAAACATATAAAACATCATAAAAAACAATACAGTCTTCAAATGTTTCTCATGCATTTTAAGCAGAACATATACAAGTGCATAATAATATATTTGGACACAGCCCTTTTCCCTCTCTTTCCTTATCATATCTTGCATATCTGACTAGTGTGGCCTTATCTTTAGGTCATCAACTCAAATGTGCTCTGAATCTGTAGATGTCCTGAATGAGCATTATCCTCTAATATTGCTTATTGTACCTTCTAACTAGTTTATAAAGGCTCCCTAATCTAGGTCTCTAAAGGTCTGGGATTCTCTATATTTGAGAAATCTTGGATATTTAAATTTCTGGCTCTTTTTACCTTTTCTATATGCATGATGTATGGCTCCCATTGTTCAACGAAGCGGTCATTCGTATGCATGAGCGATGCGGTCGCACTGGCCATGTTATAGTGATATTATAATCTCCCTTCAATATATGTATACGTGGGGGGTTCCCTTTTCCAGAATTTAGCGATACAAACCCTTGTTACAGTACAAATCATGTTTATCAGTTTACAGTGTCATTTCAATATTCCTTCAGGGGGGAAATGGAGCAAGGCCTGTTCCGGGGTTAGGACTATCTCTTTCTCTAGTATTATACTCAAGTATTCTGACATATAATCCCAGATCTTTTTAATTTTCTCACAGTGCCACCACATATGTAGATATGACCCGACTTCTCCACGCCCTCTGTAGCACAAATGGTTTCCTAACTTTCCCAATTTGGCAAATCTGGTGGGATAGACATACCATCTATATAGAACCTTTAGATAATTCTCCTTTATTAGAGCATTAGAAGAGAACGACAACCCCCTTTGAATGTTCAAGAGCCAGAATTCCATTGTCCAGGATTTGTCTAGATTCTGTTCCCATTTTATCATTATATTATTTTTTTTTATCGCTATCAGTTATGTTAAAGATTGTGTAGAGCAATGATATTATTCCTCTTCTAGGGTCTTTTGATATGAATAGGAATTTGAATACAGTGTTATGTGATATCCTATCTGTCCCTATTACTTCTTGTACTCTTGATTTAAGTTGCAAGTAGTGATACCATACACTTTGATCAGGTGTCCTTAACTCTGCATATTGTGTATAGGATAATATTTTGTTGTTTATGAGTGTGTCTGCGATTCTATATAACCCTTTATTTTCCCATTTTTCTGTACTTGTACACTTACTATCGAGTTGAGGGGGGCCAGGGGTGTAACTGTAGATCTAGCATTGACAAGAGGGTAGACTCTGGTTATTTTATCCCATAAGAAGGTAGTGTGGATAATCGAGATGTACTGTTTGATGTTCTGGGGCCTATCCTGTTTATTTGTCAATAGTAGTTTATCTATTCTTCCCACCCCCATTAAATCTGTTTCTAATTGGACCCATTGTGGGACATTGAATATTTTGTGCCATTGTATGGTCTGTGCTATTCTGGCTGCATAATGAGGTGTTGGCACATGTAAATGCAAAGTTTTTCTCTAGCAACTTCTTAGTATGTTTTGGTAATTGTATACTAATAGGCTCACATTTACTTTCATTAACTTTATACCCTGACAAGAATCCAAATTTACCTAGCTCAGAGTAAATTATTGGGAGGGAGAGTAACGGTTTAGTGACTGCGAGAATGTCGTAATCCGCAAATAATGACATTTTGTATTCTTTATCCCCTAATTTCATTCCCGCTATATCAGGGTTGTCTCTAATTTTCTGTGCTAGTGGCTCGATACATATCGCAAAGAGTAGCGGTGATAGTGGGCACCCTTGCCTAGTCCTGTTTCTAATTTTTATTGGAGATGATTGATATCCTGAGAGTCTAACAAAAGCTTCTGGATATGAATATAGTTTTTTTAGTGCCTCATGAAATGGGCCCTCTATTCCCATCTTATCGAGAACTGCATGCATATAGTCCCAGTTAACCCTGTCGAATGCCTTCTCCGCATTCAAAGTTAGGAGCAGAGAAGGCATTCCTTTCACCGACGCCAGGTTAATCAGATCAATAATTTTCTGTATATTGTCCGGTGCTTCCCTCTGGGAGATGAATCCTACCTGGTCAGAGTCTATTAAATCCTTGATGGGTAACGCTAATCGATTCGCTAACATTTTTGTGATCAATTTAATTGATTAATTAGTGAAATCGGTCTGTAGTTTTGACAATGCTGTTTACTCTTGCCCGGTTTCGGAAAGACTGTCACACTCGCAGTCAAAAGGTCTGGGGGAATATCGGCTCCCTGTAGAATATTGTTAAATAATATAACTAATTAGGGTGCTAATGAGACCTGCAAGTCCTTATAAAAGGATCCTGGAAAGCCGTCAGGACCGGGTGCTTTGTTATGTTTGAGCTCTTTAATGGCCAAGGAGACTTCTTGTAGTGTAATGGGGGCATTTAACGAGTTCAGTTCCTCCTTTGATACAGTCTTTAGAGTGCTATTATCTAAGAATTGATCTAACTCTGCCATTTTATTGACCTCTTGTCTAATATTTGGTAGATTATATAGGTTATTATAATATTTGGCAAATTCATTAGCTATTTGTAGGGGGTCATTGGTCACTTTTCCATTAGATTGCTGGATTTGTGAAACAGTGGTTGCTCTAGTTATTTCCTTTCGTTTGTTTGCCAGCATTTTATCTAGCTTGTTTCTGTATATGTAATATCTTGTGTCTAGTGCTTTTATGGAATAGATCGCTTCTTTGTCTAAGAGGTGGTTTATTTCCTTATTTTTATTTTGGAGCAATTGCATAAGTTTGCATTGGGGGTTCCCTATCAATCTCTCACGTAAGGAAGCTATATCTGTTCTTAAGTTATTTACTTTAATACTGTTCTGTTTTTTAAGTCTGTTTGATTTGACTATTATTAATCCTCTTACTTTGAGTGCACTCCAGATCAAATTTGGGTTAGATGTTGTACTTTCATTTATGGTTATAAATTCTCTGATGTGTTGCTGTATTGTCTGCACAAAGCTATAATTGTGGAGTATGCTGGGGTGTAGGGTCCACGACTTGACTCTATTCAGATTTATCACCCCTTCCAGGTCTATCATCATAATATCATGGTCCGACAATGCACAATTAAATATATTAGCTGCTCTCACTAAGGGGAGAAGGATTTGACTTATAAGAATTAAGTTGATTCTGGATCGGGTGCCAAGTACCGAGGAATAGAAGGTGTACTCTCTAGAGCTTTTATTGATTGCTCTCCAGCTGTCTAATAGATTGAAATCTAAAAGGAAGTCTCTTAGAATCTGTTGAGCTGGGGCCAGTCTTTTATTTTTGTGTGTATCTGAAGAAGTCCTGTCTAACTTGTCATTCAATGTCAAATTAAAATCTCCTCCAAATATCAATTTATATATTTTCCAGATTGAAAGTTGTTTGCTCAATTTAGTAAGAAATGGGCCCTGGTGGTCATTTGGAGCATAAACGTTTACTAGCATAATATGGGTATTATGTATTAGACCCCTCACTATGATGAATCTCCCCTCCTTGTCATTAATTACCTCTTCCTCTTTGAAGTTGAGGGAGGCATGTATAAGCAGGGAAACCCCACATTTCATTTTATTATTAATTGCGTGGAATTGCACTGGGAAAAGTTTGTCCCTATATTTGGGAGTTGTGGCTGATGTAAAATGGGTTTCTTGCAACATCACTATCTGGGCATTCTGGGATTTGTATTCTAATATGGCTTTTTTGCTCTTTATGTTGGAATTGAGTCCCCTTACATTATGGGAAATTACCCTAATACACATATTCCCCCTTTGAATTTAACCCCTTAATGACCAAAGCACTTTTCCATTTTCTGTCCGTTTGGGACCAAGGCTATTTTTACATTTTTGCGGTGTTTGTGTTTAGCTGTAATTTTCCTCTTACTTATTTACTGTACCCACACATATTATATATCGTTTTTCTCGCCATTAAATGGACTTTCTAAAAATACCATTATTTTCATCATATCTTATAATTTACTATAAAAAAATTATAAAATATGAGGAAAAAAATGGAAAAATCACACTTTTTCTAACATTGATACCCAAAATCTGTTACACATCTACAACCACCAAAAAACTCCCATGCTAAATAGTTTCTAAATTTTGTCCAGAGTTTAGAAATACCCAATTTTTACATGTTCTTTGCTTTTTTTGCAAGTTATAGGGCAATAAATACATGTAGCACTTTGCTATTTCCAAACCACTTTTTTTCAAAATTAGCGCTAGTTACATTGGGACACTGATATCTTTCAGGAATCCCTGAATATCCCCTGACATGTATATAGTTTTTTTTAGAAGACATCCCAAAGTATTGATCTAGGCCCATTTTGGTATATTTCATGCCACCATTTCACCGCCAAATGCCATCAAATAAAAAAAATCGTTCACTTTTTCACAAATTTTTTCACAAACTTTAGGTTTCTCACTGAAATTATTTACAAACAACTTGTGCAATTATGGCATAAATGGTTGTAAATGCTTCTCTGGGATCCCCTTTGTTCAGAAATAGCAGACATATATGGCTTTGGCGTTGCTTTTTGGTAATTAGAAGGCCGCTAAATGCCACTGTGCACCACACGTGTATTATGCCCAGCAGTGAAGGGGTTAGTTAGGGAGCATGTAGGGAGCTTGTAGGGTTAATTTTAGCTTTAGTGTAGTGCAGTAGACAACCCCAAGTATTGATCTAGGCACATTTTGGTATATTTCATGCCACCATTTCACCGCCAAATGCGATCAAATTGAAAAAAACGCTACATTTTTCACAATTTTATGTTTCTCACTGAAATTATTTACTAACAGCTTGTGCAATTATGGCACACATGGTTGTAAATGCTTCTCTAGGATCCCCTTTGTTCAGAAATAGCAGACATATATGACTTTGGCGCTGCTTTTTGGTAATTAGAAGGCCGCTAAATGCTGCTGCGCATCACACGTGTATTATGGCTAGCAGTGAAGGGGTTAATTAGGTAGCTTATAAGGAGCTTGCAGGGTTAATTTTAGCTTTAGTGTAGAGATCAGCCTCCCACCTGACACATCACACCCCCTGATCCCTCCCAAACAGCTGTCTTCCCTCCCCCACCCCACAATTGTCCCTGCCATCTTAAGTACTGGCAGAAAGTCTGCCAGTACTAAAATAAAAGTTGTTTTTTTTTTGTTTAAAAAATAAAATAAAATTCTGCTGTGTAGGACCCCCCCCCCCTTAGCCCCAACCTCCCTGATCCCCCCCAAACAGCTTTCTACCCCCCTCCTCTGCCTTATTGTGCACCATATTGGGTACTGGCAGCTGTCTGCCAGTACCCAGTTTGAAATCAAAAGTTTATTTTAAGATTTTCTGTAGTGTAGCTTACCCCCCTTAAACCCAACCCCCCACCCTCTCCCAGATCATTAATATTTTTTATTCCCAGTCTCTCTCCCACTGAGTCCCACCTTGTGCCTCTTCCACTTCAATTCTAACTTTTGGGCAGTTTCACACGTGCACACTCCCGTGCACGCGCGCACGCTACCGTGCACGTGATCCCGCCCCCCTCCTCTACTGATGGCCTCCCTGGACACGCTCCCACCCACCAACGATCATAGCCGATGCAGAGAGGGCCACAGAGTGTCTCTCTCTGCATCGGACTGCTTAAAAAAGTTATTGCAGGATGCCTCTATATCGAGGCATCACTGCAATAACATGAAAGCAGCTGGAAGTGATCAGGATCGCTTCCACTGCTTTCAAAGACCAACGACGTGCAGGGTACGTCCTTGGTTGTTAAGGACATTTTTTTGGAGGACGTACCCTGCACGTTGTTGGTCATTAAGGGGTTAAGATTGTGAATAACATAGTTAGTGCTGCTACAAGGTTCCATCCTACATGGGGTGTGGGTCTGTAATATCTGCTGCCATCAGCAACTTGTTGATAATACCTGAGGAAACGCTGTCTTTTCAGCATTTGTAACTTAAAGGGACAGTCAAGTCCAAAAAAAACTTTCATTTTTCAAATAGGGCATGTAATTTTAAACTTTCCAATTTACTGTTATCAGCAATTTTGCTTTGTTCTCTTGGTATTCTAGTTGAAAGCAAACCTAGGAAGGCACATATGATAATTTCTAAGCCCTTGAAGGCCGCCTCTATTTTATTTACTTTTCACAGCAGGGGAGAGCAAGCTCATGTAGGCCATATAGATAGCATTGTGATCACGCTAGTGGCTAGTGGCAGACACTGCACTAATTGGCTAAAATGCAAGTCAATAGATAATAACTAAAAGTCATGTGATTATGGGCGGTCAGAAGATGCTTAGATACAAGTTAGTCACAGAAGTAAAAAGTGTATTAATATAACAGTGTTGGGTTTGCAAAACTGGGTAATGGGTGATAAAGGGATTATCTATCTTTTTAAACAACAAAAATTCTGGTGTTGACTGTCCCTTTAACATTTGAGACTAAACAACATAACCTATAATAAATCAATATAACCTTAGAACTTGCTGTGTCTATACGCACTTGAAACTGTATTTAACAACTTGTTGAAAGGCCAACTCTGGAGCTTTATCTTTCCTCTTCTATTTTAGGCCAACTGAAAGTATAAAACATAGGAGACAAGCACCAGGATGGGTGGGTGAGGTCTTGGAAAGAGGGGGGGGGGGGAGCAAGAGGGAAGGGAGGGAGAGGAAGGGGACTAGGGCAGGAAGTACAACATTGTAAAACATTATTTAGCTCAAAAACAGGCACAAAGTAAATGGTCAGTGAATCATACAACCTGTTTACCGCGGATTGAGATAATCAGTCCACACATAACTCTTTGACAGAGATAAAGTCCTGATGACATCGGGTTCAAGGCACTGGTGGACCATCTCTACTCAGGGTGTTGCAATCAATGCCGGCTGAGGAGTTTAGCTTTGCTCTCTTCGATTTTCCATTCTTGAATACAAGAGACCAATCTTTTTGTGGCAGTCTACTCGTTGTCTTCTGGCAAGTCTGCAGTTCTATTACGTCCATTGATATCTCAAGTTTGAAGAGTATTAGTTGTCCTTCCTCTACTGATGAACAGGCATAAGTTGTATTTTGGCGAGTGAAGACCAATTTAAATGGGAAGTTCCATCTGTATTTCAGGTTTTTCCTTGCCAATGCTGTCACTACTGGTCTCATCTCTCGTCTTCTCCGTAATGTTATAGGAGATAGATCTGTGTATATTTGGATATTGTGACCCTCGTATGTTACAATACTTGCTTGTCTCGCTGCTTGAAGAATCAGCTCTTTAATATGGAATTAATGTAACTTGACTATAATATCTCTCGTTTTGGATTGAGAGGGCTTAGTGAGGGCTCTGTGGATTCTGTCGAACAGCAGCAGGTTGGGCTCTATGTCAGGTAAAAGCTGTTGAAATATCTCTGTCACACCTGCTTGAAGATTATTTTTAATCTTCCGGTAGGTTTCTTATTAGAAGATTTGATCATCGAGATCGATTTTCCACGTCTTCCACATGATCTTCCAGCTTTTTGATGTAAATGGATTGATCGTGCAAGAATTTCTTCTGTGATATCATCCAATTTATTTTCAAGCTCTGTTGTTCTTCCACCTATTTCTCTTGTTTAAGCTCATGTAAAGCTGTTTTTAATTCTTCATGGAAGAAAGTTTTGATATCCCCCATCTGAGAGTTATCATCATCCGTGGCCTCTCCAGAATTACTTTGTTTCGGTGGGGATGTGGTTTTGTCTGGTGCCTTAAGTTATAGTTGCGATTTGGTTAGGCAGTCTTTCACGGTCTGATTTCTGCTTTTCATCTTGTCAGTTGTTTACTGTGGATAACCAGATCAATACTAACAGCCTATATATGTTCTGTTACAACTAGTCTATCACTTTATCTCTCACACAGCTGTCTTTTATTATTGGGGTCACAATGCTTATATTCTATCTCCTATATAACATCTTTAGGTGCGTTTCAGTCTGCAGGCGTCTGTAATTGCTCCAGATTGGCGCTTAATGTTTTAGTTTGGCATTAGGCAACAAAACATTCCAGATGTGACCTTTCTTTGATAGGTGTCAGTTAGGGGACCACAGTTCATGTGTCTTAATGACATCCAGAGCCACCCAGATGCTCTCCAAATGTGTCTTGGTCCCAGCTATATCAGTTGTATCCCCAAGTTGGAGAGATAGAGGGTGTAATATGTAGTGGCCTATAAAGAACTTTGTATGTAACTCCCCAACCGAGCGGCCTCACCAATTATTTATATTAGTTCCGTCATACCCCTATCAATGCCTTCTGAAAGTCACCCCTGGGGTGTCGTCAGTCTTTATGAATCCCCTTAAAGTTAGCAGGTGGGGTGTTTGGATATACTTAGGTTGTCCTCATATGTGGGAGACAAAATTATGGCTGACACCACACTATCTGCGTTTATTTTTGGAGGGTATTAGGAAAAGGTACTATGGTCTCAGGCTTTAGTTATGCTGTCCAATGAGTAACAGCCCTCTACCCATGAAACTTTTGTACTTTATATGGCTCACCGTAAGGGCCGCGGTTCTCTATATTAGTCACAGCCTACTCCCAATACTCTTCCTGCCTTCTGTCTCTCTGCCTCTCTCCTACTTCTGGGGCTCTCCTTTCTTTGTGAATTGCGGGTCTGAGTTTGGATCCTGCCTCACAATCTTTTCCTTGAATATATGCGCCCTGTAGATCCTCAGGATCCCCCGATCAGGAACTCCGCTCCAGGCCACAATCGCGGTCTTTCCTAAAGCCCCTCCCGATGGTTCTGTGGGTCTTATGCCCGCTTACTGCAGTAGCTTCAAAAACAATTTATGATTGCACCTGGTGGGTTTGCAAGAACTTGCCCCGGCTTTGCAACCCAAATTATAATCAAGAGTAGAATTTTTTTACAGTACACTGCCCCTTTAAAGGAACATGAAAGTACAAAAAAATGTTTTAATGTTTTAGTAATTTTATTATTGCACTATTGCTTGCGTATAACTATCTGTTTGACCACAGAGGTTTGTAGTCTTCTAGCTGGAGTTGATCTCCTCCCATGGCTTTCATAAAAAAAAATATCAAGGGCTCTCTTGTGTAATCCCACCCTCTTGCCTTGCGCAACCAATTGTACGAGAGCAGGGAATGTGAATCATGTTGGTGTGATTTATCCTACTACCTCTGGGGTGGCAGAGAGTATATGCGCGCACATGCAAGCCCGCACCACATACCTCTAAAGCTCTGGATTTAACTTGATTCCCCTTATTATTCAAAACCCATACGAACACCCTGAATAGCCCATTCCTTTGTTCCTGTTTTTTTGTTTTTGTGCCTTTATGCCTTTTATGAAGAGGGCTTAGACGGGATAAAGTAATATCCCCCGTATCATAAGTTATTTATCTAAGCCCTTTTGATAAAAGGGACGCCATTAGTACCACGATACACCTACCTACGGGACTTTGCAGCACTGAGACCCCTCAAACAGGCTGAGGTGTTATTACACGCAGAGATCTTACCTCATAAATGATTGAGGTTGAATAATGTAAGCATATTGTGTATATAATAATATATTTTATTCAGTTATATACAGTGTTACGCTATGTGTATTTTTATTTTCTCTTCCTGCACATCCCGAATGACAATTTGAGGGGACAAGGTTTCTCACCACCATCTGGAAGAAAGAAAATGAGAGAGTCCAGGATTTCCATTGAATCCTTCAGCTAAGTCCTAATAAAGGGATCTACAAGCTGACCAGGATACTTGGAGGTCTTCACACAAGGACACAGAGAGAATATCAACTTTACCCACAAAGAGCGGATACCTTACCTCATAAGATTGGGGTACAAGATGGTAAGCAGGAACTACTTCCTTCATAATATTACACTAAGAAGTAGTAAACAAAAGAAAATAATTTCATCTATATAAGACTATTATCCAAAAATACTATCTAAAAACTGTTTGGATTTAAAAGGAAAATATATATATATATATATATATATATATATATGTGTTACTTTTTCCATCTTTTGGAAGGGAATTACTATTCTTGCGTTCTGCGTACATCATACAGACACATTTATTGTTTAACTTGGTATTAGAACATACACTGATATGTCCCCTCCGTATAGGTACCTAAGTTTTCTGAAACAGATACACCCATAGAAGGGCATATACAAATACCAACACTTGAGTTTTAGCGCTGGTGTTTTTTCTTTACTTTATACACACACACACACACACATATATATATATATATATATACACACACATACAGTATATATATAAATATATATTTATACACACATAATAGTGTGACTTCTGTATAATCAAACTACTCTCTTGCAACAATTGTTAATAGTATATAGATTTTTTTTTTATGATTTTGTTTTTAAAAGTATCTCTGATGACACTTCCCCTTTAAATTAGAAGCGGCAAGCATGACGAGTACCCCTATGACTAATACTTCCATGACTTGTTACAGTTTTATTCCTATAGTTCCTTAATTATCAGCCATGTGACAGTGCAGTAAACCTGTCAAGATGCCTAGTTAATGTTACCTCCTTAATAACCCAACTGTTCACATGTCCATACCTCGCTCCTTGGCACTTTTAAGGCTTTGCAGGGTAATTATGGAATGCTAAAGATGCTGTTTAGCTTGTTATATAGGCTTAGACTTGTTTTCATTGATATTGGTTCTGATCACTGTTCCCTCTAAGGGCATTTTTGTGAGCGGCCCAACAGTGAAACAGTTAATTAAAGCAATTAGCAAACACTACACAATGCAAATGGCAAGGTATAGCTCCCTTATTAACTCTGGGCCGTTAAAAAAACTGGCCTTAGAAGGAACAGTGGTTCTGATGTCTCTCTACTTTCTATTGGTATGTCTGCCACCGCTAATTAGTCAGTTATACAGGTTGGAGGTCCAAGAGACAATGAATAAATTGCAGGAGGATTTATAATTTATTTTACATTTTTATAAAAGAGACTTCTCACATGTTCTTTACACACTTTTTTTGGTTAGCTATCTTAGGCAGTGTTTATGATTACAACTTTTTATAGTAGGCGTATGAATACTGTCTATATTTTCATTGTATAGCTGATTTTATTAGAGAAACACTGAAGCCAATTTTTTTCTTTCGTGATTCAGATAGAGCATGCAATTTTAAGCAACTTTCTAATTTACTTCTATTATCAATATTTTTCTTCTTTCTTTTGGTATCTTTATTTGAAAAGCAAGCATGTAAGTTTAGAAGCCGGCACATTTTTAGTGAACAACCTGGGTTGTTCTTGCTGATTGGTGTATACATTAACCCACCAATAAACAAGTGCTGTCCAGGGACTGAACCAAAAGTTGACTGGCTCCTTAAATTAGATGCCTTCTTTTTCAAATAAAGATCGCATGAGAACAAATAAATTTTGATAATAGGAGTAAAATTAGAAAGTTGCTTAAAATTACATGCTCTATCTGAATCATGAAAGAAAAATGTGGGTTCAGTAGCCCATTCCCTTTAAAGGGATAGTAAACCCAAATTTTTTTTCCCAATTGTTTGAAACATCATATCTAGTTGTTTAAATCAATAAATAACATCTATTAGCCATTTTTATAAATTTACATACAATTTGCAATTGAAAATATATATGCTGCCAAACCCTTATTTACAGTCATTATGCTGCCGAATTAACAAGTTCTACCTAGGTAGAACTAATATGGCGTCACGCATGCGCATATCAGAATTCTCTCCTGGTGTTTCAGCCGCCGTGTCATTACCATCTCGCCAGATGCCGTTGAACAGTCGCTTGATCGGCAATTAACAATGTATTGCGCATGCGAGTGCCCACACATTAGATTGCGCATGCCGAGATTGAGGAGAGGCATTAATTTAAATATTGTAATTAGCTGTTCAGTGTTGCAGCTCCATTGGAGCAAAGGAGGGAATGCATTATGTTACTCCAGCCTACATCTATGGGCGGCCGTTTACAGGGAAAACTGTTGTATAATTTTCTTAAACATTAAAGCTTAATTTTAAGGTAAGATTTAATCATTTTTAATTTATGAAAACTTAAAGTGAAGGTAAACTTTGATGAATGAAAGCCGCATGGTTTTTAAAAATACTATTAAAAACAGGGGCACTTTCATTCATCAAAGTTTAGAAAGCAGTCGTTTTGTTTAAAAACTTACCTTTCTTCTTTTCACAGCCAGAGAAGCTTCCCCCACCCGGAGATCCTCTCTTCACACGTCATTTATTTAAAAAGCAGAAATGTAAAGCTTAGGAACCGGCCCATCTTTATTTCCGAACCTGGGTTACGCTTGCTTATTGGTGGCTAAATGTAGCAATCCCATAAGTAATCACTATCCAGGGTGCTGAACCTAAAATGGGCCGGCTCCTAAGCTTTACATTCCTGCTTTTAAAATAAAGATAGCAAGAGAATGAAGATTCCATTTGTTGGAGGAGAGTCCACTGCTTCATTCATTACTTGTGGAAATTAAGAACCTAGCCACCAGGAGGAGGCAAAGACCCCCCAGCCAAAGGCTTAAATACCTCCCCCACTCCCCTCATCCCCCAGTCATTCTGCCAAGGGAACAAGGAACAGAAGGAGAAATAGGGTATAAATGGTGCCAGAAGAATATAATTAAATTTAGGTTTGCCCACTGGAGAAACAGGCGGGAGCAGTGGACTCTCCTCCCACAGATGGAAATTAAATTATCAGGTAAGCATAATTTGTGTTTTCCATCTTAATGAGAGGAGAGTCCACTGCTTCATTCATTACTTGTGGTAACAAATACCCACGCTCTAGAGGACACTGAATGAACAAAAACGGGAGGGTAAAAGGAGGAGGACCCTATACTGAGGGCTCCACAGCCTGCAGAACCTTTCTCCCAAATTTTGCAAAAGGAGGACCCAGTAGCCGCCTTACAAATCTGCTCCCTAGAGGCCTCATTCTTAAAAGCCCAAGAAGAGGCCACAGCCCTAGTTGAGTGAGCCGTAAATCCTCTGGGGAGGCTTATGTCCCACTGTCTCGTACGCCAAGCAGATAGCGCTCCTCAACCAAAAAGACAGTGAAGTGGAAGAGGCCCTTTACCTCTACGCTTCCCTGAATACACGACAAATAAAGATGAAGTCTGTCTCAAATCCTTCGTGGCCTGAAGATAAAACTTCAAGGCTCGAACTACATCCAAGTTATGAAGTAACCTTTGCTTAGACAAAGAAGGGTTATGACACAAGGAAGGAACTACTATTTCCTGATTGATTTTACGATCTGACACCACCTTGGGAAGAAACCCCAACCCAGTGAGGAGCACAGCCTTATCAGCATGAAAAACAAGCTAATGGGGCTCACATTGCTAACTCAAAGACTCTGCGAGCCGAAGCAATAGCCAGAGGAAATAGAACCTTCCAGGAAAGAATCTTAATGTCAAGCGCATGCATAGGCTCAAATGAAGCCCTCTGCAAAACCTTAAGAACCAAAAATGTAAGCTCCAAGGAGGAGCAGAAGTTCTAAATACCGGTCTGATTCTAGACAGAGCCTGAACAAAGAACTGAATATCAGGAAGCTCTGCTAGCTTCTTGTGTAACAGAACCGATAAGGCTGAAATCTGTCCCTTTAAGGAACTGGCGGCAAGACCCTTATCAAGACCATCTTGGAGAAAAGCCAGAATCCTGGATACCCTAACCTTGTGCCAGGGATATCCACGTTCCTCACACCAGGATAAATAGGTCCTCCACACCATGATAGATGCGACAAGTGACCGGTTTCCTGGCCTGAATGAGAGTATCAATCACTCTTTCCGAGAACCCTCTCTTGGCCAAGACAATAGGCGTTCAATCTCCACGCAGTCAGTCTAAGAGAACCGAGATTTTGGTGGAGAAAAGGACCCTGAACCAGCAGATCTCTGCGACAGGTTAACCTCCATGGAGGAGACGACGACATTCCGACCAGATCCGCAAACCACGTCCTTTGTGGCCACAACGGAGCAATCAGAATGATCGAAGCTTGCTCCTGTTTGATGCGGGCCACCTCTCGAGGGAGAAGTGGCAATGGAGGAAAAATGTAAATTAGGTTAAACTCCCAAGGTACCACTAAGGCATCTATCAACTCTGCCTGGGGATCCCTGGACCGCGACCCGTATCTGGGTAGCTTGAAGTTGAGTCTGAACGCCATGAGATCTATCTCCGGCGTCCCCAATCTGTTGCAGAGCTCCGCAAACACCTCGGGATGGAGAGCCCATTCCCCGGATGAAATGATTGCCTGCTCAGGAAATGCGCTTCCCAGTTGTCCACACCCGGAATGTGGATCGCTGAGAGCGAGCAGTTGTGGGTCTCTGCCCATTCTAGAATCCGAGACACCTCCCTCAGGGCTAGGGAGCTTCTTGTTCCCCCTGATGGTTTATGTACATCACTGAGGTAATGTTGTCCGAAAAGAATCTGATGAAACGGGACGACCCCAAGAGGGGCCCACGCCCTCAGAGCGAGGAATATTGCTTGTAGGTAGTTCCAAGATATTTATCTGTAGGGTCAACTCTTCTTGAGTCTACCTGCCCTGTGCCTTTCTGGCACCCGAAAAAGCTCCCAATCCCGATAGACTTGCATCCGTGGTCACAATCTCCCAGGATGGTCTCAAGAAGGATGTCCCGGACTGACCCACCAAGAGATAGATTCCTCGCTCGATTGTACAGAGAGATCTGTTGGGATAGATCTGAGGGATCGCCGTTCCATTGTCTCAACATGCATAACTGCAGAGCTCTTAGATGGAACCTGGCGAAAGGAATGACATCTATGCTGGAAACCATGAGCCCGATCACCTCCATACACCTGGCCACAGATAACCTTGAGGAGGTCTGAAGGACAAGACTGCTGGACGCAATCTTGGTACGTCTCTGATTTGTCAAGAATATCTTCATAGATATGGAATCTATTATCGTACTCAGGAACTCCACCCTGTTGCTGGGAACCAGAGAACTCTTTCCCTCGTTTATCTTCCATCCGTGAGATCAAAGGAGAAGAAGAAGAGTCCTCAAGTGGTCCTCCGCGAGACTGCAGGATGAAGCCTGAACCAGGATATTGTCCAAATAAGGAGCCACCACAATACCTCTGGCTCTTGCTACCGTGAGCAGCGCTCCCAGAACCTTCGTAAAGCCTCTTGGGGCAGTCGCCAGACCGAAAGGTAGGGCCACAAACTGGAAGTGTTGGTTCAGAAAAATGATTCTTAGGAACCTGAAGTGGTCCTTGTGGATTGGCATGTGAAGGTAAGCATCCTTCAAGTCTATTGTCATCTTAAATTGCCCCTCTTGAACTAGGGGTAGAATCAATCTGATAGTCTCCATTTTGAATGATGGAACTTACAGAAACTTGTTTAGGCACTTTTACGTCCAGATTTGGGCGGAATGTGCCCTCCTTCTTTGGGACCACAAAAAGGTTTGAATAGTATCCTAGACCCCTTTCTGCTAGAGGTACTGGAACGATTACTCCGAGAGAGGAGAGATCCCTCACGCACTCTAGGAAGGCGTCTCTCTTCTCTGGTCTTGAGGATAGGTTTGACAGAAGGAATCTGCCCCTGGGCGGATGAGTCTTGAACCCTATCCTGTAAACCTGTGTGATAACCTCCAGAACACAAGAATCCTGTACGTCTCGTATCCAAGCCTCTGCGAACAGAGATAGTCTGCCCCTACGTGATCCAGAGACGGATCGGGGGCCGCCCCTTCATACCGACTTTGTCTCGGTGGGCTTCTTGGATTTGTTCCAAAATTGAGCTGGCTTCCAAAATCCCTTGGACTGCTCAGTCTTCGCAGCAGGCTGCTGGTGTTGAGACTTGTCCGAACGAAAGGGACGAAAAGTAGAGCCCTTAGGCTTATTCTTCTTATCCTTCAGAAGAAAAAGGCATCCTTGCCTCCTGTAACCGTGGATATGATCAGAGTTCAGCCCTGGGCCAAAAAGGACTTTCCCCTGAAAAGGAAGGGATAGTAATCTAGACTTGGAAGTCATGTCCGCAGACCACGACTTTAACCACAGAGCCCTGTGAGCTAGAACCGAGAAACCTGATGTCTTGGCATTCAGGCGAATAACCTGCATAATAGTATCACAGATAAAAGAATTAGCTACCCTTAAGGCCCTAATCCTTTCCTGTATCTCCCCGAGGGGGTCTCCAGCTCGACCATAGCTGACAGTGCATCACACCAGTAGGTAGCCGCTCCCGCCACTGCAGCGATCGCCGCTGCCGGATGAAAAAAAAACCCAGTGAGTTGAAACATCTTCCTCAACATGGATTCTAATTTTTATCTATGGGCTCTTTGAACGACGAGCTATCCTCAAGGGGAATAGTCATCCGCTTTGCGAGCGTGGAGATAGCTCCATCCACATTAGGAATGGCCCCCCATAGCTCAAGCTGAGAGTCTGGAATGGGGAACAGCTGTTTAAAAGAGATAGAGGGAGAAAATGAAGAGTCCAGTTTCTCCCACTCATTCTTAATAATAGTAGCCATCTTCATGAGAACTGGGAAGGTCCAAGGCACCACCCTGTCCTCGTAAACCCTATCTAGCTTAGGGATCGATGGTTCTTCAGGAAGTTTTGGCTCCAGAACCTCCAACGTAGCAAGCACTTCTTTCAGTAAAAAGCGCAAATGCTCCATCTTAAACTTAAAATTTGTCTCCTCTGCAGCCGAAGGTCTAGAAGATGCCGATTCCGTCCCAGAGAGAGCGCCCTCCGAAGAGTTGGAGGCGTCCCCATCAGCGGATAATCTATCAGAGACATCCAACAGAGTAGATGACCCCTGGGATGGAAGGCTATGTCTTTCCCTACGCAGGGCATGGTAAGGCATGGAAGGCCGCAGAAACCGCTGTGTGCAGCTAGGCAGTGAAATCTGGTTGCCAAGAGGCCCCTCCCACGGGAGGATCAGTCAGGCCTTGTGGAGCTGCATGTGTGATCCAAGATGAATGTAGGGAACGCACCTCGCGACACTGAGAACCCTCAGAGGTGGACGGCTCGGTAGTGCTAAATACAGTATCTTATTCTTCTTAGATATTGCAATTTTATAAAAGCATGTGGAACACAATTGAGCAGGCATATCAACCTGCACCTCCTCACAAACACAGGTATTAGATTTAATTAAAGAGGGGGTAGCCTCTAACATATCAGAGTCCTCCATAGCTTGCATCTTTAATACGGACTAGATAGATTAAAAAGGCACCTTTATAAACCAAAAGACCGGGCACTCACCACCTCCTATGACCCAGACCACAGTGAAACCATTACGTCTCCTGCAATTGCTGATCAGGAAAGAGGAAGTTAAAGAGGCCACACCCGGTCACATGGAGTGCCATGTAGGACCGCCCCTGCACCATAGAGAAAACGAGCCAAAAAAAAAAAAAGGCTGCTCTGATCTACACCTGACTGTTCCACATTGCTAGAGCCTCATCTCACACATGAAGCAGCGCTAAACACAAGATATTATGTATAAATCCCCCCCTGTTCAATAATCCCCTTTCCAGGGATATTAACCCTTGATTCTATACAGATAAAAGGAGACACACTGTGACCCTGTCTTCTTGCGTTATCATAGGTGTATAAATGAAACGATCTTACCAGAATCTATGCCGTGGAACAGGAACACGGCCCTTCAAGTGTGACAGGTTAGTAGCATTGCTCCTGACATGGACTTGAGTGCATAAAGCAGGCAGCGAAACTCGTCAACGCGGATTGCTTAAGGAGCTGTTAATCTGAGTCGGGATGGTTTCGCAGAAAGATTCTCAATGCATCTCTGGACTTTAACTTTCACCCATGCTCTCACTGAGAGGCTGACAGGACTACTTAAAACTAAAGTCCCATTTCGAAGTTACCCTCCATAAGAGACTACTCCAAATCTTCCGACACTTCTCTGTCAACCTCCTGTGATGAAAGGCGAAGAATGACTTGGGGATGAGGGGAGTGGGGGCGGTATTTAAGTCTTTGGCTGGGGTGTCTTTGCCTCCTTCTGGAGGCCAGGTTCTTAATTCCCACAAGTAATAAATGAAGCAGTGGACTCTCCTCCCATTAAGATGGAAATTGATAATAGGAGTAAATTAGAAAGTTGCTTAAAATTGCATGTTCTATCTGAATCACGAAAGAAAAAAAAATTGGGTTTTGTATCCCTTTAATTCTGCATGCTCATCGCAGACATGGCTATTTCTTCAGCTATTATTGTATAGACATATTCATTTGTAATGTTGTTAGCTTATGTTCATATACACATACACACACACACACACACACACACACACACACACACACTGATAAATTGTGCACATAAAAGAAGTGTTAGACAAATTATAATATTTATTTGGCCATAACAGATTACAAACACAGATGAGCAGAATTTCACCAAGTTAGTTTGCTGGTATTATGCACACATATTTAATGCATAACCATATTTACTCAAATTAAACAATTTAAAAATTCACCTTTAAGCAAAGGCAATGACATAAATAAACGTTTTTGCATATATAAGCTACAAACAATGGATGCATAGCATTTTGTGTAAACCAAAATAGCTCTGTCCACAGGTACGTAACAATATTAAAATGTATAAAAATACAATAGCATTTTGATTGTCAACATGTAAACAATTACGATAAAGAGGTTGAGTGAACTGCTTGTCTCAATACTTAACATTGACGCAACTGCGCACTGTGGAGGAAAGAAAGCAAACAGCAATAAGAGCAATTGTGAGACATCACATATAAGGCAGGCTTATTTAGAAGCCTTTTGGAAATATCTGCATATGCAAAATACAAAGAAATACCACAAAAACAAGGGAATGAGATATTGTAACCTTACAGAAGTAAATATTTCTGGTTTGGATTTCAGAATGATCAAGTACGGTAGTAGCTTATTATAAAAAGGAGATTTACGTATTTCATTTACTCTGCACTATACGTTTTAAACTTCTGCACCATTAACAGGTCTTATTAATCCCATTTTACAACTTGTATTGAAGACACCAGCCTGGTAAGAAAAAAAACAACAACCAAATAATATGAACTAACCAATTGGAAGTATAGTTCTTCAAACAATTCAATAGTAGAAGCAAAGGTTTAGTTACACTCAAGCAACTTTATACACTTCATGCACGAGAGAAGTAAAAATTGATCTGCATACTTGTTAAAAATCATAAAGTCAGACTGAGTTAACATATAGATAACACGTTATTTTAAAAAAATGGAAATATTTGTATATACAGGGAACTGAAAAGTCAGCAAGTCAGTCAAGCGTTTTTTTTTATTCACCACAAAAATAATTTAAGCAAAGGAATGAGATATTGTAACCTTTTGTAGTAAAGGCCCTTGGTCTGGATTTGAGAATGATCAAATTATGAGGTAACTCCTAAAATTCACATTTAATTTACTGTGCAATCCACTTTTTTGGACTTTTGCATTGTATTACATTTCACATCCCAAACTTTAATGGCGTTAGTCTGGTATTAAAAATGCCCAGTTCCAAATGTATGAAACAAATATTTTACAACATGATATACAGATACCTCAAACTGATACAGTCAGAAAACACTTTCGAATTTAACACCTTGATCAAAACATTAGTTGCACACATTTAACAGATGTCTTCGCCAGAAACTCATTTCTTCAGTTGTCTGTTGTTTTTGGAATATCCTGGGCATCTGCAAGGTGCAGTTTTTGTCTGACAGGTGTTGTCAAGGTTTAACAGTTTTACTATATTGAAACTGAAATACAGTCATTATGAGAATCATTCTAAGGTGTGTATAAATAGTATTATTATATAATATAGATTATTATTATTATTATTATAATAATCACTATCCGCCATGAACCCCCTTAGAATGTAAGCCTAAGAGCCCAACTGCTTGCAGATCACATTCACAAAAGCTGACTACAACAGTGCGACTCTAGACAGGGCCCTCTACCCATTTGATCCCTATAACTGCTACCGCTTATGTTTATAGCACTGTGGAATCTGCACTCTACAAATAACCGATAATAATAATAATAATAATAACAGGGCTACAACTAACGATTATTTTTATAATTGATTAACAGGCAGATTATTTGACTAACCGGATAAAAAAAAAAAAAAAAAATCCCTATATTTAAAATAAAATGCACAACCAAGGTGGGATATTTATCTTTGTTAACCCTCCACCAATGCAAGGGGCCTCTTAAAGTAATCCTGGACTTCATTCTAACAATCATTTCTTGAATTTTTATATGCAATGGTAAATAACTATAGCTATAAGGTTAGGAAAAAAATATCTAGTCCGCTCTTAAAATAACAGATATATACTTATAGACGTAGAAACTGGTACATATTACAATTAATTAAAAATATTAAAAAAAAACATAATTTATGTAAGAACTTACCTGATAAAATTATTTATTTCATAATGGCAAGAGTCCATGAGCTACTGACGTATGGGATATACATTCCTACCAGGAGGGGGCAATGTTTCCCAAACCTCAAAATGCCTATAAATACACCTCCCACCACACACATACTTCAATTTAACGTATAGCCAAGTAGTGAGGTGTAAAAAAAGAATACAAAAAAAGAGGAACTGGAAAATAACATTGTGCTTTTATACAAAAAAAAATATAACCACCAAAAACAGGGTGCGCCTCATGGACTCTTGCCATTATGAAAGAAATGAATTTATCAGGTAAGTTCTTACATAAATTATGTTTTCTTTCATGTAAATGGCAAGAGTCCATAAACTAGTGACGTATGGGATAAAATTCCCAAGATGTGGAAGTCCACAGAAGAGTCCCTAGAGAGGGAGAGATAAAATAAAAACAGCAATTTCCGTTGAGAAATTAAATCCAAAAAATAAGTTCTTCTTATAAACAGAAGAATCAAACAGACAGCTGCCCTTAAGAACTTTTCTACCAAAGACTGCTTCAGAAGAAGCAAATACATCGAAATGGTAAAATTTAGTAAATGTATGCAAAGAAGACCAAGTTGCTGCTTTGCAAATCTGACCAACTGAAGCTTCATTCTTAAAAGCTGAAGAAGTGGCAACTGAACTAATAGAATGAGCTGTAATTCTCTGAGGCGGAGACTATCCCGCCTCCAAATAAGCCTTGTGAATCAAAAGCTTTAACCAAGATGCCAAAGAAATGGCAGAGGCTTTCTGACCTTTCCTAGAATCAGAAAAGACAACAAATAGACTAGAAGTCTTCCTGAAATCCTTAGTAGCCTCAACATAGTATTTCAAAACCCTTACCACATCCAAAGAGTGTAACGATTTTTCAAGCGAATTCTTAGGATTCGGACACAAGGAAGAAACAACAATTTCCCTACTAATGTTGTTAGAATTCACAACCTTAGGAAGAAATTTAAACAAAGTCCGCAAAACAGCTTTATCCTGATGGAAAAAAAAATCAGAAAAGGAGACTCACAAGAGAGAGCAGACAATTCAGAAACTCTTCTAGCAGAAGAGATAGCCAAAAGGAACAATACTTTCCAAGAAAGTAATAATATCCAAAGAATGCATAGGCTCAATAGGAGGAGCCTGCAAAACCTTCAAAACCAAATTAAGACTCCATGGAGGAGAGTTTGATTTAATAACAGGCTTGATACGGACCAAAGTCGGAACAGAACAGTGAATATCAGGAAGCTTAGCAATCTTTCTATGAAATAAAACAGAAAGAGCAGAGATTTGTCCCTTCAAAGTACTTGCAGACAAACCTTTATCCAAACCGTCCTGAAGAAACTGTAAAATTCTAGGAATTCTAAAAGAACGCCAAGAGAATTTATGAGAAGAACACCATGAAATATAGGTTTTCCAAACCCGATAATAAATCTTCATTGAAACAGACTTACAAGCCTGCAACATAGTGTTGATCACTGAGTCAGAGAAACCTCTATGACTAAGCACTAAACATTAAATTTCCATACCTTCAAATTTAATGATTTGAGATCCTGATGGAAAAACAGCCCTTGAGACAGAAGGTCTGGCCTTAAAGGAAGTGACCAAGGTTGACAACTAGGCATCTGGACAAGAATCCGCATACCAAAACCTGTGAAGCCATGCTGTGGTGCTATCAGAAACACATGCGATTGTTCCATTATGATCTTGGAGCTCACCCTTGGAAGAAGAACAAGAGGCAGAAAAATATAAGCAAGTTGGTAAGACCAAGGAACTGCTAACGCATCCACCATCTCCACATGAGGATCCCTGGACCTGGAAAGGTATCTGGGAAGTTTCCTGTTTAGATGGGAAGCCATCTGATCTATTTCTGGAAGACCCCACATCTGTACAATCTGAAAAAACACATCTGGATGGAGGGACCACTCCCCGGATGTAAAGTCTGACGGCTGAGATAATTCGCTTCCCAATTGTCTACACCTGGGATATGAATCGCAGAAATTAGACAGGAGTTGGATTTCGCCAAAGAAGGTATCCGTGATACTTCTTTCATTGCTAAAGAACTGCGAGTCCCTCCCTAATGACTGACATATGCCACAGTTGTGATATTGTCTGTCTGAAAGCAAATGAAAAGTTCTCTCTTTAATAGAGGCCAAACCTGAAGAGCCCGGAAAATAGCACAGAGTTCTAAGATACTGATTGGTAACCTTGCCTCTAGAGGATTTCAAACCCCTTGTGCTGTCAGAGACCCCAGACAGCTCCCCAACCTGAAAGACTTGCATCTGTTGAGACTACAGTCCAGAAAGGACAAACAAAAGAGGCCCCTTAAATAATATGATGATGGTCTAACCACCAAGTCAGAGAGAGTAGAATTCTGGGATTTAAGAATATCAATTGTGATATCCGAGTATAATCTCTGCACCATTGATTCAGCATGCAAAGCTGCAAAGGTCTCATATGAAAACGAGCAAAGGGGATTGCGTCCGATGCTGCAGTCATGAGACCTAAAACTTCCATGCACATAGCCACTGAAGGGAATGATCGAGACTGAAGGTTTCGACAGGCTGAAACCAATTTCATTAGTCTCTTGTCTGTTAAAGACAGTCATAGACACTGAATCTATCTGGAAACCTAAAAAGGTGACACTTTGCTGAGGAATCAAGAAACTCTTTGGTAAATTGATCCTTCAATGATGTCTTTGAAGAAACAACACTAAATGAAAAGATTGAGCCAGTACCAAGATATCGTCCAAATAAGGAAACACTGCAATACACTGCTCTCTGATTACAGATAAAAGGGCACCGAGAACCTTTGAAAAGATTCTTGGAGCTGTTGCTAGGCCAAATGGAAGAGCGACAAATAGGTAATGCTTGTCTAGAAAAGAGACTCTCAGAAACCGATAGTGATCTGGATGAATCGGAATGTGAAGATAACATCCTGTAAGTCTATTGTGGACATGTAATAACCTTGCAGATCAAAAGGCAGAATAGTCCTTATAGTCACCATCTTGAAAGTTGAAACCCTTACAAAATGATTCAAAAACTTCAGATCCAGAACTGGTGTGAATGAATTTTTATTTTTTTGGGACAATGAATAGATTTGAATAAAAACCCAAACCCTGTTCCTGAAGCGGAACTGGTATAAATCACCCCTGAAAGCTCCAGATCTGAAACACACTTCAGAAAAGCCTGAGCTTTCACAAGATTTGTTGGAACATGAGAGAGAAAGAATCTTCTCACAGGAAGTCTTATTCTGAAACCTATTTGATACCCTTGAGAGACAATGCTCTGAATCCACCGATTCTGAACAGAATCTGCTTGAATGTTTTGAAGTGATTTCAATCTCTCCCCCATCAGTTGAATTGGATTGAGGGCCGCAACTTCATGCAGTCTTGGGGGATGGCTTTGGCTTTCTATAAGGCTTGGATTTATTCCAACTTGAAGATGGCTTCCAATTGGAACCAGAGTCCTTAGGGGAAGGAGTGGTTTTCTGTTCTCTATTCTGACGGAAGGAACGAAACTGATTAGAAGCTTTAGATTTACCCTTAGACTTTTTATCTTGGGGCAAGAAAACTCCCTTCCTCCCAGCGATAGTGAAAATAATAGAATCCAACTGAGAACCAAATAAATTATTACCCTTAGATACCATGTCAGCGTTCCATATTTAAGCCATAAAGCTCTTCTAGCTAAAATAGCTAAAGACACAGATTTAACATCAATCTTGATGATATCAAAAATAGCATCACAGATAAAATGATTAGCATGTTGAAGCAAACGAACAATGCTAGACAAATCAGGATCTGTTTCCTGATGTGCTATGCTATGCAACCTAAAAGTTGATGCTGCCGCAACATCAGCCATAGAAATGGCAGGCCTGAGAATATAGCCAGGAAGTAAATAAGCTTTCTTTAGATAAGATTCAATCTTCCTATCTAAAGGATCATTAAAATAAGTACTATCTTCCGTAGGAATAGTAGTACATTTGGCAAGAGTAGAAATAGCCCCATCAACCTTAGGGACTTTTCCCCAAAACTCCAAATTAGCCACTGGTAAAGGATATAACTTCTTAAACCTAGAAGAAGGATTAAAAGAAGCACCAGGGTTAGACCATTCCTTAGCAATCACATCAGAAACCGCATCTGGAACAGGAAAAACCTCAGGAGTAATCACAGGAGGTTTAAAAACAGAAAGTAAACGTTTACTGGTTTTGTTATCAAGAGGATCAGACTCCTCAATACCCAAAGTAACCAATACTAACAAAGACTGAATATATTCAATCTTAAAAAGATAAGAAGATTTATCAATTTCAATGTCTGAAGTAGGATCTTCTGAACCAGAGAGATCTTCTTCAGAGGAGGATATTTCAGTATGTTGTTGGTCATTACAAATTTCATCAGAAGTTTTAAAAGACATTTTACGTTTATTAGAAGGTGGAATAGCAGACATAGCCTTCTGTATTGCATCAGCAATATAATGTTTCATATCAACAGGGATATCATGTACATAAGATGTTGATGAAACAAAAGACGCTGTACTAGTACTAATAGAAACATTATCGGCATGCAAAAGCTTATCATGACAACTGTTACATAATATAGCCAGAAATATAATCTCAGCTTGCTTACAACAGAAACACTTAGCTTTGGTAGAACTGTGTTCAGGCAGCATGGTTCCTACAGTAGCATCTGAGACAGGATCAGACTGAGACATCTTGCAAAATGTAAAAGAAAAAATAACATTTAAACTAAATATCCAATTTCCTCATATAGCAGTTTCAGGAATGGTGAAAAATGCATATGCTAAATAGGCAGAAAAGCAAACAGCATAGACCTCTAGAATATAAAGAGAGCAGGGAGTATAACGGAAGTGGGGTAATATAACTAAAAAAATATTTGGCGCCAAGTATGACGCAAAGTGACATTTTTTTGGCGCCAATCAACATCCGGAAACGATGCAACTCGCGTCATAACAAGCGCAACTTTGCGCCAAACACCCTAACATCAAAGACGCAGGAAATTACAAAACTTGCGACAATATAGACGCAAATTTGCGGAAATTTTTTTTGCAACAAAAATGACAATAAATAACAGCATTTTGCTCCCTCGCAATCCTAGATTTGACCGCAAAATTTAAGGAAAAACAAGTCAAAAATTGGAAAAAAGAAGACTAAATACCAGATAAGAAAATATTAAAAAATAACTTCCTAAAGCATGATTCCCATACTGAAACTGTTAGACTGCAAAGGGATATACACATAGACCTGACTCATGGCAAATATAAGCAAATACATATTTAAAACTTTATATTAATACATAAAGTGCACTTGCTGATTGGTGGCTACATTTGGCCAAAAATCAGCAAGCACTACCCAGGTTCTGAACCAAAGATGGGCCGGCTCGTAAGCTTACATTCCTGCTTTTTAAAATAAAGTTACAAACAGAACAAAAAGAAAAATGATAATAGGAGTAAATTAGAAAGTTGCTTAAAATTGTGTGCTCCATCTGAATCATAAATGAAAACATTTGGGTTCAGTATCCTTTTAATACACTTTTTACCTCTGTGATTAACTTGTATCTATGCCTCTACAAACTGTCCCCTTATTCAGTTTTTTTGATAGACTTGCATTTTAGCCAATCAGTGATGACTCATTAATAACTCCACAGAAGTGAGCACAATGTTATCTATATGGCACACATGAACTAGCACTGTCTAGCTGTGAAAAACTGAAAAATGCACTGAGATAAGAGGTGGCCTTCAAGGGCTTAGAAAGTGGCATGTGGGCCTACCTAGATTTAGCTTTCAACAAAGAATACCAAAAGAACAAAGCAAATCTGATGATAAAATTGGAACGTTGTTTTAAAAATTGCATGCCAATTTCCTTTCCTAAATACGCAAATATGTATGTAGTTACTTTTTGTATTTTTAAAGTGATGGTAAACAATCACTATCCTCTATGCAACATGTGAATAACGCTGTCCCTCTGCCCATCTATGTTTTTTTTGGGTCACATTATTCGATCCTCGAATCATTAGCACGTCCACGTGGCAACGTTCAATGTTCCTCATACGCCACTTACTCGTATAGCTTGAAGGCAGAAAGCCCAGAGAATTACGTAGGAAGTGGGTGGGACCGCTCTCTACCTCTCATAGTTCAGAAAGCGAATATATGTATGTATACACACACACACATATATATATATATATATATATATATATATATATATATATATACATATACACACACACATATATATATATATATATATATATATATATATATATATATATATATATATATATATATACATATACATATACACACACACACATATATATATATATATATATATATATATATATATATATATAATAAATTTAAGTTTAATAAAAAGGATACATTGAAGTATTAAGTTCTTCCAACTGCAAAAAAACACAAAATATTTTAGTACATAGCATCTAAATATGTAAATGAAAGACCATAAAGCATCTATTTATTTACCTGCAGACTAAATAGAAAATGGTCTGCTTTTATAGTATTTGTTTCTATCTATACAAGTTTTACTTAGTTAATTTTCAGTCAATGAACTTGTTGTATTCCCTATTACTGTCTCTTTTACTGGCTTTCTAACCTTCCTATTCTCCGGGCCTTATTCTCCCATACTTTCTATAGCCCTATGGCAAACTTACATCAGATAGCAATCTGTCAAGGTTAGAATCACTGGCTAGCTTCCGTTTGTCTTCTGGAAGTTCCTCCAGCTCCCCATAGAGCTCTAAGTGTAAGCGGGCAAGTTTTTCCTGCATTGCACGGACATGTTCCATCTGCTCAATAGAACACTCATTCCCTAAAGAAAGCATAGAAATCACATAAGAACACCAGCTATACAGTGATAAGCATCCAGCATCATTAAAAGGTACACATATATGACCACCAGGTTCTTAAAAGGGGCCATTTGGTCGTTTTTGGACCCCCAGCAAAATGTTTAGATCTTGTTTGTGGAAGTGAGTGTTTAACCGGGTAAAAAGGGACTGTAGAGGAAGTGCAAGTAATTTGTGGGGTAAAGTAGGATATATTTTCTGCAAATGACTAAATAAACAAGGGGATATAATGGTACCATAAAACATCATACAATTGTCATTTTAGTTCAAGTTTGTAGTTAACAGGGTATGAAAGTGATTCATTAACTTAACAGGATACTACAGTGGAAGAAGAACATGCTCTAATTCGTTACAGCATGTAATTTTAGCATTACTGACCCTGCAAGTCTATGTGTTTAACCCCTGCAAATTTAGTTAAACGTACAGTTAAACTACTGTTAGAGAGCCACAGAAAATTGCTGGCTCCCAGCATACACAGCCAGTAAACCAAGCAGCAGTTACGCATGATTTTAGTTTAAAAAAAAAAAAAAGTTTCTATTTTGCCAAACACACACTTAAAAGTTTTCCTTTTGCTAGGAAAAAAAAACAGCAAAGTACTTAAAGAACCATTCAATACAGTAGAATTCCATATTCAACACATGCATAATAAAAAGACAATGCAATAACATTTACTTGATTTTTAGTCACGTATATATATATTTTTTCAAACAAAGACACACTGTTGCAAAAACTGTGCTTTTGAGCCATAAGACATGTAACAACTTCCAGCTGTGTGCAACCAAAACAAACTGTTATATTTTTGCAAATTGGTTTGTAGTCTCATATGTATCGTTGCCACAACCTAGTTTTCTACAGGAATCAAATTGTTGCAAAGTTCTTACCGGTAACACTCTAATATCAGGGTACAAGTAGAGTGTTAACTGTGTATGTTTTTTCGGCTGAGTGAGTTTTACACATACATATTTGGGTATTATATTTTCTCCTTTGTAGGTAAATATACTTTCAAATAACCTCCAAAAGCTTTCAGTATTCCAGTATATTATATTGTATCATGGGTAAATGACATGAGCATGTATATTGGTGGTCTTGAGCTAACTTTATGCAGCGGTGAAAACATCAACCCAGGTTACTCACGGTTATCCGGCCCCACTCTGCGGGTAGTTAGAAAGTGTCCAGGCACTCCTCCTTCTCACCAGACAGCCGTTATCCAGTATAGAACTAGTAGCTTAAAAGATCTCCGCGGTGTATCTCACACACCAAAAAGGATCCAATCTTACCACAATTGCGAAGAAATAAGCATTCACAGACCGAGCTAAATCAACACTGTGTATTTATTACATCGAAAAAACAAAGGTTCCACCACTCCATGTTAACGTTTCCTTTTAGTTCTTTGTCATGTTTATCATGTGACAGCTGTTAGCCAATCACAGACTAATAAGTGCATAGAAGCAGTGAACGTTTTGCTTTTCAACAAAGGATGAAGTAAATTTAATAAAAGAAGTACATTTGCTTTTTTTTTCTTTTTTTTTATTACATACTCCATCCAAATCAAGTTAGTTTCTAATTTTCCCTGTCATGCCCCTTTAATTAAAGGAACACTAAATTCAAAATAAAACTCTTAAAACTGCATGATCTATCTGAATCATGAAACTTCCTAATTTACCTCCATTATCTTTTTATTTGCAGACTTTCTGAGGCACCATTTTCTACTAAGCATGTGCAAGAGTTCACTGTGAATACATATATGAGTCTGTGATTGGCTAATAGCTGTCACATGATACAGGGAGCTGGAAAATTGAAATCTGTCAAAAAAAAATTATACTATTTATTAAAAATAGAGTAGGTGCTATTGCATTGTCTTTTTATTACTCACATGTTGATTATGCAATTCTACTGTATTTAATGGTCCTTTAGGCTGAGTTTTCTAGCCCTGCTCTTTCATCCAGCTTGTCTTTCTTCTCATTAACAGAGCTTTGCTTAAAGGGACAGTCTACAATAGAATTGTTATTGTTTTAAAAGATAGATAATCCCTTTATTACCCATTACCCAGTTTTGCATAACCAACACAGTTATATTAATACACTTTTTACCTCTGTGATTACCTTGTATCTAAGCATCTTCTGAAAGCCCCCTGATCACATGACTGTGACTATTTAAAATCTATTGAGTTGCATTTAGTACTGTGTTGTGCTAACTCTTAAATAACTTCAACACGTGAACACAATGTTATCTATATAACGTGAACACAATGTTATCTATATGGCCCACATGAACTATCAGTCTCCTGTTGTGAAAAACTAATAAAAAAAGCATGTGATAAGAAGCGGACTATAGTGACTTAGAAACAGGCAGAAATTTAGAGGTTTAAATGCTATAAAGTATATTAATATAACAATGTTGGTTGTGCAAAGCTGGGGAATGGATATAAAAGGCGTTATCTATCTTTTTAACCCCTTAACGACCAACAACGTATGGGGTACGTCCTGCAAAAAAATGCAGTTAATGACCAAGGACGTACCCCGTACGTCGTTGGTCTTTGAAAGCAGTGGAAGCGATCCTGATCACTTCCAACTGCTTTCATGTTATAGCAGTGATGCCTCGATATTGAGGCATCCTGCTATAACATTTTTTAGCCGTCCGATGCAGAGAGAGCCACCCTGTGGCCCTCTCTGCATCGGCCATTGATGGCCATGTTCGTTGGTGGGTGGGAGCTTACCCAGGGAGGCGGGTGGGTGGCCATCGGTGGGAAGGGGGGCGGGATCGAGTGCGGGTGCGCGCGCGTGCACGGGAGTGGGTGCGCGCGCGGGCGGGTGGGAACCTACACTATGGAACAATGGTGGGAGCACAAGGTGGTACTCGGTGGGAGTGAGGGTGGGCATTTAAAAAATATTTAGCATATCTGGCAGGGGTTGGGGGGTTGAGGGAGGGCAGCTACACTACAGAAAATAGTATTTTTTTAAAAATAAATAAAAATAACCATATTTGATTTCAAACTGGGCACTGGCAGACAGCTGCCAGTACCCAATATGGCGCAATAAGGCAGAGAGAGGGGGGGTTAGAGAGCTGTTTGGGGGGGGGATCAGGGAGGTTGGGGGCTAAGGGAGGATACTACAGAACAGAATTATTATTTAACCCCCCCCCCCCAAAAAAAACCCCTCTTATTTTAGTACTGGCAGACTTACTGCCAGTACTTAAGATGGCGGGGACAATTGTGGGGTGGGGGAGGGAAGAGAGCTGTTTGGGAGGGATCTGGGGGTGTGATGTGTCATGTGGGAGGTTGATACCTACACTAAAGCTAAAATTAACCCTGCAATCTCCCTAAAAGCTCCCTAATTAACCCCTTCACTGCTGGGCATTATACACGTATGGTGCGCAGCGGCATTTAGCTGCCTTCTAATTACCAAAAAGCAAAGCCAAAGCCATATATGTCTGCTATTTCTGAACAAAGGGGATCCCAGAGAAGCTTTTACAACCATTTATGCCATAATTGCACAAGCTGTTTGTAAATAATTTTAGTGAGAAACCTAAAATTGGGAAAATTTTACGTTTTATTTTTATTTGTTCGCATTTGGCGGTGAAATGGTAGCATGAAATATACCAAAATGGGCCTAGATCAATACTTTGGGTTGTCTACTACACTACACTAAAGCTAAAATTAAAACTACAAGCTCCCTACATGCTCCCTAATTAACCCCTTCACTGCTGGGCATAATACACGTGTGGTGCGCAGCGGCATTTAGCGGCCTTCTAAATACCAAAAAGCGATGCCAAAGCCATATATGTCTGCTATTTTTTAACAAAGGGGATCCCAGAGAAACATTTACAACCATGTATGCCATAATTGCACAAGTTGTTTGTAAATAATTTCAATGAGAAACCTAAAGTTTGTGAAAACATTTGTGAAAAAGTGAACATTTTTTTTTATTTGATCGCATTTGGTAGTGAAATGGTGGCATGAAATATACTAAAATGGGCCTAGATCAATACTTTGGGATGTCTTCTAAAAAAATATATATACATGTCAAGGGATATTCAGGGATTCCAGACAGATATCAGTGTCCCAATGTAACTAGCGCTAATTTTGAAAAAAAGTGGTTTGGAAATAGCAAAGTGCTACTTGTATTTATTGCCCTATAACTTGCAAAAAAAGCAAAGAACGTGTAAACATTGGGTATTTCTAAACTCAGGACAAAATTTAGAAACTATTTAGCATGGGTGTTTTTTGGTGGTTGTAGATGTGTAACAGATTTTGGGGGTCAAAGTTAGAAAACTGCGTTTTTTTCCATTTTTTCCTCATATTTTATAATTTTTTTTATAGTAAATTATAAGATATGATGAAAATAATGGTATCTTTAGAAAGCCCATTTAATGGCGAGAAAAACGGTATATAATATGTGTGGGTACAGTAAATGAGTAAGAGGAAAATTACAGCTAAACACAAACACCGCAGAAATGTAAAAATAGCCTTGGTCCCAAACGGACAGAAAATGGAAAAGTGCTGTGGTCATTAAGGGGTTAAGCAATAACAATTTTTGTGTAGACTGTCCCTTTAAACAAAAAACAGAGACTGCATCAACCGAACCACAGGCTCAGTACCATATCCCTTACTAGCTACAAGGAGGAAAGCTGTGTAGAATAGAAAAATATCCTGAGGTTGCAAGATTAGATCAGAAGACTGCATCAGCTGAGTCAAGCAGCCTTTACAGTATCTCTGATTGGCTACAAGAAACAAAGCTATGGACTGCATCAGCTGAGTCTAGCAGCCTTTACAGTATCTCTGATTGGCTACAAGAAACAAAGCTATGGACTGCATCAGCTGAGTCTAGCAGCCTTTACAGTATCTCTGATTGGCTACAAGAAACAAAGCTATGGACTGCATCAGCTGAGTCAAGCAGCATTTACAGTATCCCTGATTGGCTACAAGAAACAAAGCTATGTAGATTAAAAAAAGGGGGCAAGATATGATTAGTATACAAAGAAATCTAATTACCAAAAGCTTGAAGCTTTCCCGAGTGGAAGTCATTAAGCAGACTAAGGAGACCCTTCTCCATCTCCTGAACATCAGACACGTCCGTAAGGAAAGAGTGCTGATTGGCTGCTGTAGAAGCTCCTTTGCTTTCACTTTGCGACTTTGATTTCTCCTTGATAACTCTTCCATTAAATACAAGAATTTGAACAACATTTATTCATTAGGACGTAAAAATGATTTTACAGGCAAAATACTTCAGATATAAATAAGATGCACTCACCTTTTTAGCTTTGGTTTTTGCCCAGCTGGCTGTGAGACAACATTTGTAAAGCCAGTACTTTTACTAAGTGGCACAGAATTTTTCTTCGTATTTGTAAGTGGCGGAGGGTGGCTTGTAGAGGACTTTGGACTCCTCCTTTTCATTTTCCGCTCATCCATTTAAGCCAAAACTGGTTAGATTCCCAACTCATTCAAACCTTTGGGAGGAAAATAAATAACCAGTGAACACATTTATTCCTTTTACTGTGTATGCAGTTCTCCATATAACTACACGGTTTGTGGCAACAAATAGTTAAAGATAGCTCTGATCTGGTAATGTAACACATGCCTGGTGCTAAACTAGGACACTGAGCCAATTAGGAATAGCATATGTACATAGTTGGCAATCACCATCCGTGTTAGCCTCAAATCAGTGGTGTATTGTCGATTCAGACCTAACTTTAAATATGTGTTTAACCCTTTTGTTTGGGTTGACCATAGATACTGGAAATCAATCAATCAATAAGAAAATGCTTTATGAATTTTTGTTCTTGCAGCTTTATGCCCCCCCTCAAGCATTCTATTCTGTCATTTTAATAGGACATGAATATCTAGATTGTAAGTTCCCACGGGAATAGGGCCCTCAATTCCCCCTGTATTTGTCTGAAAATGTTTGTCTTTTATCGTATTGTTTCTCCATTGTACTGTTATCCTTGTACCCATGGGCAGCGCTGCAGAATCCGTTGGCGCTTTATAAATAAAGAATAATATATACATTAAATACAAAAAAATATAGTAAAAATACTGTTCAAACATTGAGTTTATTTAGTAGCTTAGGACTTTTTCTGCTTTCTCATCTTCTTTATGGTAGTGCAGTCATATGTTTGATGTGAATGAAGCTCCTGATATAAAATGCCAGTTTTCAAATACTTATACTCTGAAACTCTGTAGTCAGAACTGAAGTGGTAGATTGTATAGGCTATCAGCCAGTCCTGAGCTACTGTAGGACAAATACATGCTTTTGGGACATAATGAAAAGCGCAGAAGACAGAGGTATTTTAGCGATGTGACAAAGAGCACTGCTAGAGTTTCACTGCAAGTGTGTAATCAATACATATAACAATAGTGTCTTTAAAGGGAGATGAAGCCAATGTTAAACAATTTTCTATTTACTTCTATTATCAAATTTTCTTTTTACTCTTGTATCTTTTGTTTAAAAGCAGGGACGTAAGTTCAGGAGTGTGCACGTGTCTGTAGCACTATATGGCAGCAGTTTTGAAAGATTATCCATATGCAAAAACACTATACTATGGTATCACTATTTCCTGCCATTTAGTGCTCCAGATACCTACTTGTGTATCGTTTCAACAAAGAATACCACGGGAACAAAGCACATTTGATAACAGAGGTAAATTGGAAACTATTGTTAAAATTGTATTCTCTATTAATCACAAAATTAAATAAATTTGAAAACAAGTTAAATCTGTCGCCAATCCTTTTCAGAAATAGACCACAGTCTCCATTTTTGCCATTTTTTTATCACTAATACTTTAAGAATACAATTCATGATTAATATTAATACATCATGTAAAGAATTTTTAGATCTACATCTCAGTTGTGATGAGGGGGAAGTTTAAATCGGTAACACATTTTCAGAATGTAAATGCCAATACCTTAGATGCATTTAAAAATGGTTTAGATAAATTTCTGACTAGAAAAAGAATTCAGGGATATGAGTGCTCGTGTGAAATGGGTCACCTTTTTTAATGGGATTAATTTAAGCTCAACAGGAGCTTTTATTGAAAATATATTAAGATTTGTATAGGTAGGACTTGATGGACATCTTTCTTTTTTCAACCTCATCTACTATGTTACTATGTTAGCTATTTGAATAACAGTAATCATAAAAGGTTGTGGAAATAGAATATACCACAAAATTAGTGAGCAGGGCCTCCACTAGAAATGTTGGGGCCCTTACTAACCTACTAAACCGTTGGTTCGGGCCCCCACGCCATCTTTTGACCTTTATAGTTTTTGGCCAAGTGAATAAAATGTGTGCCCACTTTATACTTGAGTGTAGTCAAATTGTTGTTGTAAAGGTAGTAACACACATACACAGAAAGACTCACAGGCATAGAAGCACTCGCACAGGAACACACATGCACAAACACAGAAAGACTCACAGGCATAGAAGCACTCACACAGAAACACACATGCACAAACACAGAAAGACTCACAGGCATAGAAGCACTCACACAGGAACACACATGCACATACACAGAAAGACTCACAGGCATAGAAGCACTCACACAGGAACAAACATGCACAAACACAGAAAGACTCACAGGCATAGAAGCACTCACACAGAAACAAACACAGAAAGACTCACAGACATAGAAGCACTCGCACAGGAACACACATGCACAAACACAGAAAGACTCACAGGCATAGAAGCACTCACACAGAAACACACAAGCACAAACACAGAAAAGACTCACAGGCATAAAAGCACTCACACAGAAACACACATGCACAACGACAGAAAGACTCACAGGCATAGAAGCACTCACACAGAAAGACTCATAGGCATAGAAGCACTCACACAGAAACACACATGCACAACGACAGAAAGACTCACAGACATAGAAGCACTCACACAGGAACACACATGCACATACAAAGAAAGACTCACAGGCATAGAAGCACTCACACAGGAACAAACATGCACAAACACAGAAAGACTCACAGGCATAGAAGCACTCGCACAGAAACATACATGCACAAACACAGAAAGACTCACAGGCATAGAAGCACTCACACAGAAACACAGAAAGACTCACAGGCATATAAGCACTCACACAGAAACACACATGCACAAACACAGAAAGACTCACAGGCATAGAAGCACTCACACAGAAAGACTCACAGGCATAGAAGCACTCACACAGAAACACAGAAAGACTCACAGGCATATAAGCAGTCACACAGAAACACACATGCACAAACACAGAAAGACTCACAGGCATAGAAGCACTCACACAGAAAGACTCACAGGCATTGAAGCATTCACACAAACACACATGCACAAACACAGAAAGACTCACAGGCATTAAAGCACTCACACAGAAACACACATGCACAAACACAGAAAGACTCACAGGTATAGAAGCACTCACACAGAAACATACATGCACAAACACAGAAAGACTCACAGGCATTAAAGCACTCACACAGAAACACACATGCACAAACACAGAAAGACTCACAGGTATAGAAGCACTCACACAGAAACATACATGCACAAACACAGAAAGACTCACAGGCATAGAAGCACTCACACAGAAACACACATGCACAAACACAGAAAGACTCACAGGCATAGAAGCACTCACACAGAAACACACACATACTACATTATGAAAAACATATTTTTTGCATTTTACTAGACTAAGAATGCACTAAAATTAAGATGCTGAACTGATTGCTTAAAATTTCAGCACATTTTTCCTGGTTCATTGAAAAATTATGACATTTTAATCCACTTAACTAATTTTAATTCACTTAACTAATAATTAAAAGGGACACTAAACCCAAATTTTTTCTTTCATGATTCAGATAGAGCATGCAATTTTAAGCAATTTTCTAATTTATTTCTATTATCTATTTTGCTTCATTCTCTTGATATTCTTTGGTGGCTGCACATAGATGCCTCATGTGATTGGTTCACCCATGTGCATTGCTATTTCTTTAACAAAGGATATCTAAAAAAAAAAAAAGCAAATTAGATAATAGAAGTAAATTGGAATGTTGTTTAAAATTGTATTTTCTACCTGAATCATAAAAGAAAACAAATGTGGGTGTAGTGTCCCTTTAAACCTTCAGTTCAACTGTGGCCCATGGATGCACCATCATGTGTATTAGATTATACTAGTAGTAAAGCCCGTATACACGGGCCATTTTCTGTAGTGCAGCAGTCCCATCCGCCCGGTCACGCCCCTGTCATGCCTGGCCACGCCCTGTCACGTCCGCGCCTGTCCGGCCATGCCCCCGCACGCATGCCTGTGTACACTGGCCATTTTCTGTAGTGCAGCGGTCCTACCGCCCTCGCTCCCGTGCAGTCAAGCCCCCACCACTCCCGCTCCTGCCTGGCCACGCTCCCATGCGCTCAACTGATGATGGCGATGGACACGTTACAAAGGCTTTTATAGTATAGATTTGAAGGTATGTAACTTTTCAAACCTTTCCTTTTTGTGTGTAGGCTATGACATAAAAGGGACGTGAAACCTAACATTTTTCTTTCATGATGCAGATAGAGCATACTATTTTAAACAACTTTTCAATTTACTTCTATTATCTAATTTGTTTTGTTCCTTTGTTGAAAATCATACGTAGGTAGGCTCAGAAGCAGCAATGCACTTACTGGGAGTTAGCAGCTGAATGGTGGCTGCACAAATATGCCTCTTGTCACTGGATCCCCTGATGTTTTCTGCTAGGTCCTAGTAGTGCATTGCTGCTCCTTCAACAAAGTATATTAAAGGGACAGTATACTATAAAATAGTTTTCCCCTTAAATGTGTTTAAAATTGCTTTTTTTACCAACTGCAGAGTAAAAAAATTATGAAAATTAGCTTTTTAAGGTTTATTTGTGTATATTAAAGCTCTGATTTTGTCTTTAGAAGCCACAACCTAATAAAATGGGTTGACCTTGTAGGTATAATTAGATCTCAATACTTTATCACATTGTGTACATATACATGCTGCTTTATCTTATATCTGTCCATAAAACATTCACCAGTACTTGGAGAAAACAATGGAAAAATCAACATTTTATTACCGTATCTCTGCTATATCCCACTGGGAGTGTAATTTCTTCTGCTGGCTGCGTTTACAAAGCTTATCTATAGCTTGGACCTGCGGCCACAAACTTTCAGAATAGGTGGGGATACCACAGGCTAAATCAACTATTTCAAATGCCGATATAAGGGTAAAGGAGCTACTTGTAAACAATTTAATACACTCCAGCAGGTAAAGTGGATCATTGGGAACAAATTAAAGGGGAGAAATATTTTGAGTAAACTGTCCCTTTAAGAGAATGACGCAAATTTGGTAATAGAAGTAAATTAATTCTGTCCCTTTAAGGTCAAGAATCCTTTCTTTACAGTATTATGTTTTATAATCATGCTACAGTTTAGTAGGACTGTATTTCTCAGCACATGGTCTCAGGAACTTTGACTAAAAGCAGAATTAGTAACTTTGTGCAGCTGTTAACCCCTGTAACTACACAATCATGTAGCTTTGCTCTCCTTTCCTGCTTCTGTGAAAATCACCTGTGACCAAGGTACCATTATCTCTATATTCCAGGCCCAGTATGTGCTTCCTTAAAAGGTATAGGAAAGTCAAAATGAAACCTGCAAGAATCAGATAGAGCATGTCGTTTTAAGACACTTTAAAATACACTATTTTCAAATGTGCTTTGTTCTCTTGATACCCCTTGTTGAAAAAGAATACACACATATCCTATACTAGTGGG